>NW_028300899.1:5313611-5471388 GCF_049000335.1 Polistes dominula
ATTAATTTGGACTGGACTCGCATTCGTTTTATATAATCACGATCCTTATCTATACATTTTTTTGGTTTTATCTTATTCGAACATTTTATACGAAGGACGTGGGCTTAGCGAATTTCGCCCGCCAACAGCAGCAGCAACAGCACATTTTTAAGACTATTTAAAACGTTTCCTTTCATAAAACTTTCTGTAGAAAGAAAAAGAAAAAAAAACAGAAGTCGAGTTAAAAAAACACACAGCAAACTATAAAAAATGATCGTCTTTCGAATTTCGAAAGAAGAAAAAAAAAGTATCTTCCAATTGGACATCTTCTTCTTTGAAACAAAAAAATAAACGAAACCAACCGTGACGAGTTAAATAAGAAAGAAATCATATGCATAAATGATATATATATGTATATGCATATACGCAAGGATTTAACAAATGAGAATACACTTAACGGTAGCGAAAGTGAGCTTGGTTACTTGCTTGCTTGCTTCTACGCGTTTGCAAAAGTGCAAAGGGTAATTGTACAATGTTACCATATTTACGCAACTTACAAACGATTATCATTCGTCCAGCAGTTTACCAGTAATATTCCTATATACATATATTACCATTGTACAAAGTTAACAAATCTATGAGTGTATTTATAAGAATAAGTATTAACGTAGTAAATAAATTTAAAAAAAACACACACACACATATACACATGGTGAGCTTCTAATTTACCTAAAACGTATTTTATCTATTCCACTGTGGTTCTACTTTGATTTGAAAAGAATCGAACGCATATACGATATCTAAGACGAAACGTAGAAGAAGAAAACGATGAATAAGAGAAAGAAGAAGAAGAATAAGAAGAAGAAGAAGAAGAAGAAGAAGAAGACGATGGATACCAGACCATTGCCCGTTGTTGCCTTAATGAGGTCCAATTACTATCGGATGGGTCACTTAGTATGCGGTACCGATATTCTCTCGACGGTGTACCACATTAGTGGGACGAGAGCAAGGGTCAACACCCTTCGGAGAAATAAACCTTGCCTAACGAGACTCCTCTCTTCTTCTTCTGCTTTTCTTTCCTTCTTCCTTTTTCTAACTATTCGAACCTATCGATAGAATAAACTGGGGCCTGCGTTTCACCTGTCTCCGACCTTCTTTCGTCCTAAGATGAACTTTGATCTCTTTCGGAGATCTCTCACTTTGATTTTCCGGGTATATTAACTCTTTTAAGAGTTTATCTAGAATACTTTTACGATATTTTGTGTTAATGTTTCTTAATCTATACGAATACGTTCTTTTTTTTTTTTTTGACCCGTTTTACGATTTCGTTTCTAAACGATGATAAAGTTTTATCTAAGTGGTAAAAGTAAAGTAATTAATTTTGTTAATTATACGAAAAAATATTCTGAGTTTTAAAAAATGTACAGTAAAAGTTGGTACTCCCTTTTTTTGTTTAAATAATATATGTAAATATAAAACGCGAAAGAAAAAAAAACAGAAGTTGTACAATTCTTGTTTAACTGGTTCTTTCGAATTTCATATAATTAAAATTGAATTCACAGGGTAATATAGTTGTATAATTAATTAGTTGTTCTGTTTTATTTTTAACATTATTTTTGGTTATTTTAATCAATATATATTATTTAAAAAAAATTAAGGAAAAGAAACTCGAGATTACTTATTTCGTTTTATTTTTTTAAACTATATTTTTAATAATTTGGTTCTTTCTTTCTTTCACCGAGAGTTAAAGGAAAGGTGCTTATTAATCTTGGTTTAGTTCCTTTAAAAAAACTGGAGGCCGCCCGTCGTGTTGCTTTACGATTTCAAGAAGAAACTTAAATATATAAATTTCGAATATAAATCGGATAGAAACGATCTTTGATACCGATACCAACAAATGACAGAGTGGCAGCTGTATTCAAAATACTTTGTTGAAAATTATCAATGTGTTTATGAGATGTTTGCTATATTACCTTTTTTTTTTATAATTCACACATTGGATCAAAATCAAATAAAAATTGATAAAAAAAAGTATAGAAAAGTTAAAGAGAATACGTCGGCATGTTTTTTTCTCTCGAAACGTTTTAATTGACATCTATTACCACTTTAGGTGTGATTTTGTTCTTTCTCTTTTAGTCAACGTGTTTAGTATTTACGATCGATAGCACGTGATATCGTGCCGATCTCGTCGGACAAGCGAATACGCGATGTCCCAGTAGTTCGAGCGTGCAATTAACCAGACTGAGAGCACTTCCGTACGCAGGGTGAGTCACAACTACTAATACAGTTATCTATGTATATGTCACCATTTTTTTTTCTTACGTAGATAAGAACGATAAGATAATTTAACCCGTTAATACTCGAAATTCAATTCTATAGCAATTTAAAACAATATATTTGTTATTTAATTTGCAAATATATAATATATTTGTATTTTATTATATGGCACAACTCTTTTATTAATTTAAAAAATTATTTGAAATAAAATATTATTTAACTTTTTGTTAGATATATAATTAAATAAATATATTTGTATTTTATTATATGACACAACTATTTTATTAATTTAAAAAATTATTTAAATTAAAATATTACGTAACTTTTATGTTAGAAATATAATTAAATATCTTTGAGAATTTTAAAAAACAAAATAATTAATTTATTTAAGTGTTGCTGGATGTTAATTTATTTCAAATACGGATTACAGTAAAAGAAAATTCCATGAAATTTTTCAAATACTATTACCAATAAGTAATTATTATAAAACGTTCTTATAATGATCATTTTATTGAGATATATTTACTCGTATATTACACGGGTGACTCACCTTGTGTAAATCGTACTACCATTTACGCATAAAACAAGATCATCAACGCTAAGATGTGAGTTATGTTTGTGTGATTATTATTCGATGAAGAAAATAATAAAAATAGAAAAGAAAAAAAGAAATATATTCTTACCTTGCAACCTTCGCACGTGAAAGCACCGAAATGAAATCCAGCAGCTGGCTCGTCACAGACTTTGCACATTTGGTTCATCTGCAAATAATAATAAAAAATTACGTTTTATTTATTGTAAAATATCAAATAAATATAACATCAAGCATTTTAAATAATTCTCAGCTACATCATAAGATAAAAAGTTAGATGTTTGGGATGGGGGTAAATTGTATGAGTTAGGGTAGGGTGAATGAGTTGGGGTGGGGGTGAGGTGAAGTAGCACCGATGAAGTCGAACCGGTTTTCAATGTTCGCTTTTATTTTTATTCCTCCCACAATATCTCTCACGGATGTTCAATCTCGAATTTACACGTATACACATACACACACACACACACACACACACACACACACACACACACACACACACACATAGATATATATATAGCTTTAGCGAGGAAAAATAACGAGAGACGAGTGATTTTCACGTCGATCAACAACAACAGTTGCGTCAGGTTACGTTTTTCGTCTCATACCCCCTCATCTATTTATTATTGGTTGAAAGAAAAAGCTGACGCAAGTCTTCTACTCGTAATAATCAAACCAACGTATGTTATTCTATCGGTTAGAGAAAGAGAGAATAATGAGAAAAGGGAGGAAAAAGGAGGTTGACTACTATTTTTCGAACGTTAGTTGTTACGTAAAAAAAAATGACTGGCATCATCGTATATAAAACACATCCGCAATAAGAAAACTATATGAAGTATAATATCGTTCTTTTTTTCATTGATTTTATAGTTGTTCAACATTTCAATATATCTATATGTGCCTATAATTATAAAAATGATATAAATCAAAATTTAAAAAAAGATGCAATGATCTAAGTCAAAAGATACAAAGAAAATAAGTTTATCAGTTATTTTACTCGGTACATTATTTTAAACTAATTAAATTTAATGTATTTGGAAATTTGATATTGTCAAAAATGAATCGTTAAATATTTAATGAAATTCATATATATATAATATATAATTAAATATATAAAATATACAAAATTATATTATTTTATATAAAATTAAAATTTAAAATATATATATATAATATAAATTATAATAAAAATAACAATATATTAGATTTAACATAGAATTCCTTTAATATTTAAATGTAATTCTTTAAAAATATTTCGAAACAAGAGATATATTATGACTTATGGTTAGACCACTTTCATAATTATGGGAACACATATTCTTTTAATACGTTACTTCATTGAAAAAATGTTTACCCTCCTATTACAAATATCTCCAAAAAAAATATAAAAAAACTCATAGATATTAAATTCAAAAAAAATAAATAAAGATAAACGTAATCGCAAAATGTCAACCCACACAAAAGATGTCGAAGATGTTATCGAATACCAAAAAACAATATCCCCCCCTTTCTCTCCCTTATTTATTTCCCCCTTTCCTATTCTCTTTTCCTTTTTTTCTTATCCATCGAAACCTTTCTATTTTTTCTTCTTTTTCTATCATTTACAAACGAGAGGAACAACAACAACAACAGATGGGTACCGTAGTCCTAAGTTTTTCTCTCTCTCTCTTTCTCTACTCGTCGTATAAAACGCGTGTATACCAGAGTTAATGGATCCTCTAGTTAAAATTTATCGACAAAGAAGTTACGGCATAGGAGAAAACGTTTTTTTTCACCTCTCTCTATCCAATCGGAGGTGGGGGGGAGGTTTGTAGGGCAATCGAAAGACGTTGACGAAGAGGATCGAGAAAATGTGGGCCCCTGAACTGAACTTAGGGCCATTAGTAGTCGATTCTTTTCCTTCTTCTATTTCTACTTCTACTTCTACGTCTTCTTACAGTACCGTTCGTTCGTTTTCTTGCTTCGTTTTTGTAACGATCGAACCTAAACACACGCGGGTACCCGAACGATCCGATTCAACCTATCATAAATCAGTGTTATCTCTTAGAACCCCTACCATCTACACTAACTTGGACTTCATAGTGTCACAAGGGTTCATGCCGCAGCACTCTCTTTCTCGTGAGAAACTACTCAACCGTGATGTTTTGTAAATATAACTTTTGTTTTTTTATTTTCATTTTTATTCAACCCTTTTTCACAATCCATTTTATTTCATGAACAATGTCTACTCGAATTTCATTACGATTTAATTCCATCTTTTAATTCAAACCAATTTTGTTTTCTTTCATTCAATTAGCCTTCATAAATCGAAAACCATAGGAATGGGGAATTTTTAGCATACTTTAATTCACAAAAAAAAAGATACAATAAAATGTAAGTGAAATATATTTTCACTATTCTGGTTCGTATAATCGTCATGAACAGTAAAAGGGGGTTAGAAGAAACAAAAGGGGGTACCCGAGATGTTTACTGACATCATCGTACTCCAAGGAAATATTTTAACGAGAATTTAGAACGACGTGTAATTAGAGCAACAGAGGGTTGTTACCATAAGTGTTTTTCTTTATAGCACGTGTACGATTTGCAACCTCCCGCGTTAACCGAGCAACCAAGAAAAAAAAATAAAAAGAAGAAGATGATAAAAAAGATGGTTCTCGGGCTCGACTACGAAGGTTCGTTAAGGTTTTTCAAGTTTTTTCTTGGACGCAGTTGTTTGACGCCCGTTTGCTTCTTGCATTCCGCTCGTTGATGAACCGAAACCCCCATATATATAGTTATATACATACATACATTCATTTATTTCTATTTTCCAATCTAGAATAGTTTTCTACACTTGTTCATTTCACCAGATAGGTGAGTAGTATATCGAACAAATCACAATAGAAATATTTTTCATTATTGCAACTATGAGTTACATTGAAGAACAAAAAAATATAATAATAATTATTGTGATTTATAAATCGATTTATATCAAATCCAATTGTAATCTTAAATAATTCTAGTTATGTAGATAAAACTTCAAAGATAATATAATGAATATAATACTAAGATAACTATCGTATAATTTTTCTGATATCGTAACTATATATATATATATATATATAACGATCAGACTTATAGTTGGAATCGAATTAAAGTGACGGCGACTTTAAACTCGGTTATATATCACGTTTAACGATAAATCACTATGTGAAAGAAGTTGAACCGATTGCGACCTTACTCCGAGGTATTTGTCTATATTCAGTTAACCTGCCATTTAAAGTAAGTTTAAAAGAAAGAAAGAAAGAGAGAACCTATTGATTTTACAAAAGATGTCACCGACGTGTCCACTCCCTTCCTATCTCATACAAACGTCAGCTTTTATTTGTACGATTTATGTCAAGGATTGTAATCACTAAAATAGTACTTAGTCGGATCCATTTTTGTTCTAAAGAATAAATTCTTTATCCTGATCTATCGTATATTATCATCGCGATTTATCATGGAGAAGGTCGGCCGACATATAAATTCGTTCAATTCAAATAATTTTCTAATCATTTCTAAACACATGTTGTTTAATATTCCAAAATCTTACCTACCCAAATACACATTGTTTTATAATGAAAAAAAAATTGATTTATAATCGATAAACATTGCAATCGTTAGATTAAAAAAATATCATGCATATTTCATTAAACTGTTTTCAACATTTTGTTTAGTTCTAATCTATTACTTGTTCTTAATTTAAAGAACAAGAAAAGAAATGGTTGATAAGTACAACAAATACGATTATTATTCTAATAGTTTTAATAATTTAATTAAAATATATAATACCAAAATTTTAGATATCATTAAACATTGTTTTATCTTACAAAAAATGTAGATATTAAATTGATTCTAAATTACATTCTAATCATACTAATAAACCTACTCTAAATATTCCAAATCATAAAACCTACATTATTTCAAACATTTCGTATAATTTAAGTATTTCTCTTTCTCTCTTTCTTTTTTATTCTTCGAGGACATGAAAAAGCGGGACTCGTGTAAACAGACACATACCTGGTACCCCAGTTTCCACGAGTTAGAGTCAATATTTGCTCGGCACTCGTACGTTAATGAAGTCGATATCGTTTCACTTCTCAACTCGTGAGAGAGACGAGAACATAGAAATATTGTACACTCAAAGCTCTTCACAATTCCTTTCGAGAATGAACATACTAACCGAAGGATAAGAAGGAACAAGAAGAACCTTGATCGACCCTTTCAAGCTCATCTCTTGAACAACCATATACGTACACAGGTAACAGGGGCACGTCCAAGTTTACGCACCATTAAACTCGAGTTCCGTGTGACGTTTATCCCTTCAGGAAAGTCCTCTCTTTTTTACATATCCTTTTTTTAACCTTCATGTTTCTTTCCCCTCTTTTTTCAGGACTAACGTTATATTCGTATATATGTGCATACGTTCATCGTATGTTCAACGGCAACAACCCTTTTTGACTTTAAGATGAAAATTTTCAATCACATATTTACTAAACCTATACTAATGAATAGTATTCTATAGGATCACATTCTACCTGATTGGTTGGATATCATTTTTTTATCTTTAAAATAATATTACTCGTGTCTGTGTTAGAGAGAAACATTGTAGTGACGATCTGGCGTCTGTGGTATAGTTAGAATCTAGTTCGTTCACTAACTCCGGGTATGTCTAACATTCTTACCGATGATCCCAGGTCGTGGGCAAAGATCTCGCGTGATTTATATCGATCCCTGAGGCTAGGCACGCAACTTACCTTACCACTACAACTACAACTATCATATTCTAACCCTCCCTCTACTATTCATCACTCTTATAAGATATTTTTCTTTCGTAATCATTTTCAATCGATTTTTAGTTAGCCCATCGTTATCCAATTCAATTCAATTTTGATTCAATTTAAATTGAAAAAGAATCTACATTTATATTATTTAAATCTTATACTTTCATACAACCTTTATAAAAAAGAACAACAACTTAATGGCGTTTATTTAATAGTAATTTTTTTTTGTTTAGTTACAACTTGGTAATTGGTTTGACTTAAAGAGAATGACACGGTTCTGTAAAACACGTCGATCATTATAATATGATTGGATCGTAGTAACGAGTACCAAGACGCGTTGGTTAACGTAACCTATGCGATATAATTAATTGGTGGTATATTAATTCACAAATTTATTACCGCATTAAGAATGAGCACTTGATTACTGCTAAGCCCAGTGATATATGAGCGGCCATTTTTCTCTATCCTTTTTCTCTTACTCGCTCACTCTTTCTTTCGTTAGTTCTCTCTCTTTCTGTTTTACCCCCCACCCCCACTCTCTCTCTCTTTCTATAAGTTAATGAGTTAATGAATCTACTCGAAAGAAGAAGTCGATATATCAACGACTTTAACTCGTGAATGTTTTCATGGGAACTTTTACTATGCCAAACTTAACCGAACCGTATCGCGATAAACATCTACTTGTAAATACACAACTACTCGTGTTTTTATCTGTAAATAAATCTACTTGTAAATAATTACGTTTCACATGGTGGTGGACCATTTTACCAATATATTGAAAATATTTGAATTAGATCATAGACAATTATTAGATTGAAATCGAACATGTGGTTATAAGAGAAAAATAATTATCTTTCGATGCGAAACAAATTATCTTTTAAAAAGATAAATATGTTAGAATTATCT
The DNA here is from genome assembly GCF_049000335.1 of Polistes dominula. Lineage (NCBI taxonomy): Eukaryota > Metazoa > Arthropoda > Insecta > Hymenoptera > Vespidae > Polistes > Polistes dominula. The sequence continues at coordinate 5,322,168 of NW_028300899.1, forward strand.
TATCGTTAAGATCTTCATAATTATTAACAAAATAAAACACGTATGATTTAGAACTCGAGATAAAATTCGATCTATTTTTAAAGTCTTATCCCTCTCACTTTTCCTGATCTATTTTTGTGAATCATATTAGATTGAAAAATGATCAAAAATATTGAATAAATATGTATCAACCTATTTCGAAGAGATAGATCATTAGAGGAATCCGTATGTTAAAGGTTAGTTTTTCGGGACAGGTATATCGCGCAATTTGTATCGGTTGAGATGCGTTTTTAACGATCACTTTGATAGATGATCGTTGATTCTTGGCAGAGGCTTCGCATCTATCGAGTCCTTGAAAAATGATGCTTCCTGCAGGTAGTAGAACTAGCTCTCTCTCTCGATAGGTGTGCCACGGCAACTACTAAACTGGAAGAAGAATTCTTTAACGGAGTGAAGGGGGAGAGAAAAAGAAATGAATGAATGAACGAAAAAAAGAAGGAAGGAAGATACATATTTATATATATCTAGAGTGAGATAGCAAGTTTTTTCCGTTAATACACTTTTGCGAGAGAGAAATCAAAGAATGCATCCTCGTGTGTTGCTGTTGCTGCTGTAGCTTTTTTTTCTTTTCATTTTGATTTCTTTTGGTCCGGGAGCTAAAAACAATTAATAACCCTCGGTAGGATCATTTATCGCGACAGTTTAAGCTAAAGGGGAATTGTGGAACTCGAAGTCAACCTTTCTTTCATCTTTCTTCTTTTCTTTTCTCTCTCACACTCATTCATTCACTCGTTCAGTGTTTCCAACCATCCTAGACTAGCAAAAGTCCTTCATACTAAGCACCATTGTTCGTCTTCCCGATGCGTGACCGATCCAATTTTTAACGGAGACTCTCTAGAGATTTTCCTTCGACACTTTTCATTATCTTTCTCTCTCTCCATCTTATTGGAGTTCATCAAAGAGAAGGAAGGATTCTACACACACGAACTTCAATAACCCCTTTCCCTTACTTTACTTTCCTTTCCTTTCCTTTCCTTTCCTTTCCTTTCCTTTTTCTTTTTCATTTTGTTTTTTTTTTTTATTTCTTTTCGCATGTGGGAATCATAAGTCCTTTTATAGATGATGCTCTATCGAAACGATTCGTTAGGCTCTCTTACATTTGTAATATAGGTAACGTGTAGTATATCTACATGTGGGGTAAAGAAACCGTTCGAAATACATTGCTGCTGCTACTTTGGTTATATAACTTGTAGCAACTTTTAAAATGCGATAATAGAGAAAGTATAGCAACTATGAAGTATATTAAACGTTTGGGTATACCAACATTTAAATGGACTTTACAATTTATTTGATTATTACGTTTTTTATTTTAATAATGATAAAATATAGATAGGAATATAAATTGACTTTTTATTAAATCTATAATATTATTTTTATATATTCCTTTTCTAAATATATCTATTTGTTAAAGATCATTATTTACGTATTGCACGTGTAATGAAAATATTATCAAAGAAAATTTATTTAATTCATTTTTAATTTTAATTATGGCAAACGAATTATTTTATCAAACACAGTTAATTAATTTATTACTATTTAGTTATTAATAAAAAAAAATAAATAAATACAATATCGTATTGAATTAATTTATGATTGTAGAAGTAAAATTATTAATGTATTTTTCCCAAAAATTGTTTTTCTGTTTACGTGATTTTCTTACTCTACTATAGAGTGTTATATTTAAGAAAAAAAAATAAAAAATAAGTAAAAGACCCGGAAGAATTCAATAACGGGAGATATTTAAGCTAAGCTCGTGCTACTCCCAAAGCGGAATTTAATCTCTCGTTTATTTGGCGATTAAGCACGCCATCGTTGATTTACAATCTCGTAAAAGTCCGAACGTTAGCTCGTATAATCGCGCCATTTCGTACGAACGAGTCTCTTCTTCGAAACGATACACTTTATCGCACACGACTTTACATTATACTTAAACACATGCATAGATACATTATAGATAAATATATTACAACTATACTCTTAAGTATAATATTGAAAATTTTATCTACATTCTATTCCAATCCCCTTTTTTTCTTTACTCAAATCTTGCCATTAAAAAAATCCAAATATAATTTCATTATCATCGGTTTGAGTTATTTAATTTATTGCAGATTTATATATGAAACCTTTAAGTATAATATTAAAAAAAAAATGTTATCTTTTCATTTAACCCTTAACTAAAATTACAAAAATTTAATTTTATTAATTTATATTATTATTGAATAGTATTTAAATAATTTTATAATTCAATTTAACCCTTTTCTAAAGTTACAAAAAATTAATTTTATTAATTTGTATTATTATTTAGTGTAATATATAAATCATAGATTATTAATTATATCAACCATGTTAACTATAATTTAAATAATTTTATATTTGAATCTAACCCTTTGCTAAAATTAACTAACAAAATAATTTTCCTAATTAACACCGTCATTCTATATATTTTCTTTATTTTATTATACTTTATAATTGCCTATATTTAGTATTTATTAAAATAATAAAATATTTATATAATTACCCTTAAAATAAAATTACCCTTATTAATTATTTAAATAAAAAAAAATAAATAAAATCAAATAAAATCTAAAATATCAATCAAACCAAATAAATATCTACAATCTAATTACCCTTAAAATAAAATTACCCTTATTAATTATTTAAATAAAAAAAAATAAAAAAAAATATAATCTAAAGTATCAATCAAACCAAATAAATATCTTTAATCTAATATAATCAAACATTTAATTCTTCAACATAAGATTAATATTATTTTTAAATAAGGAAGAAGAACGAAAAAACAAGTTTTTTTCTTTCTTCTTCCACTTCAATATAATCGATCATTATAATGAAGTCTTTCCTTGCTTTAAATTGATTCCTTTCGTAATCACTTTGATAAGGAAAATAAGAAAAAGAAAGAAAAATAGTAAGAGCAAATTCGTACGTATATTGTCGACGGAAGCAAGACCTGAAGTGTCGTTCCCTGTAAATCGCATAATATCTCGTCTCGGACAAAGAGCACAGGATTAGATTGCCAAAGTAACGGATGCACGATGCATCGGTGAATAGCTTGGTAATGTCGTTAAGTGCATCTTCGAGCGTTACTGACAAAAGCAACGAGATAAGGCTATATACCGCTAACTCGTTTTATCGAGAACGACTTGTTTTCATGGCTACGATAGACTCTCTTGATTCTCCACTTTGATTTGATAACTTTCCAACCATTTTCGATTCTACCTTAATTATATATATATGTATATGTACTTGTTAATGCATTCCTATGTTGCATTAGTCGCATACAACCCACTCTAAATTTTCCATTAAGGTTATAGAAAATGTTTGGCAATTTATATAACAAATGTGGGTCAAATATGACCCATTAGGATTACTACAAAAGTTATTTCTAAAACAAATATAAATGAACGTGTTTCAAAAGTTTGATATTGCATCTGTTAATTAAAATATTTAAATTATCAGCTGATGTCTTTACTAACATAAGTTATGATTCTGAAAAGTCAGTTATTTCAAATTAAATGGAATGTCTTGAGTGTGTGTTTTATAATTTTATTTGAGTAAATAATTGATCGTTCAATTTATGGTTGAACATATTTCCATCTTTTGAAATATTTAAAATACCAAGAAGAGAGTCATAAAGGGTGACAAATGGTGATGGTGATGGTGGTGATGTTTGGTTGTGATGATGGTGGTAGGAAAAAAGCGTTAAGTCAGATCAAGACCCCATGACGAAAACGAGAACGACGACGACGGGCCCGCATCAAAAGGGGTTAATATGCAAATCGGTATTTATCAGCCGACACTTCTAGCTTTCATTCGATGCTCTCTTATAAACTCAAACCGTTGAATTAAAAATAAAATAATAAAAAAATAAATAAATTTACAAAACAATTGCTCTTTACAACTGTATACTAAAACTTCTAAATATAAATTGGGAAATAAATTGTTGAAGTTAAAAGACAAATATTTTTCTGTCTTATTGTAACAACTATTTTGAAGTTCGATATCATTTTTAAACATTGGTAATAAAATAAATGAAAAAAAAATAATTAATAAAATATAGTTTAAAATAATTGCTGATCTTGCAAATTTTAACTTCCAATTTATGCCAATATAATTAACGAGATCGGTTACAATACAATATTCAATCTTCCATATAACAAATAACAAATTTCAATTTCAATTAGATTGATTAATAATCAATATTATCCATCAGCAAAATTAAATAGAAGAAACTAGATCTCTTATGGTATAAGAACAACCCTGAATAAACATTTGCTTATTTACTCGAGTCAATGTACGCGTGCACGTGCAAGTGAATAAGAAAGAAAACTCGAATGTTGAAAACAAGCAAAGGGTAACAACCAGTGTGGTAGGAAGACAAGGGAGGAGAAAAAGAAGGAAGGGAGGAAGGGAGGAGGTTAGGGTAAAACGAGAGCAACTCGACGACACTTTTTTACGTGGTACATTTGACGTTGAAAATTTTGGCCCTACGTACAAGTGGTGGTAATAACCGTATGAAAGGGTGACAATAGCGGTCGACACACCGCAGTCAATGTTCAAAGGGTATGTTGAAAAAGTGAAATAAAGAAATAAGAAAGAAAGAATGAAAAGAAAGAATGGAATAAAGAATGACGAAGAAAAGTGCAGCAATAAATATATTTTGACATGGGAGAACCAGCCTCGCGCTGAAGAGAACTTCCATGCATAATAATTGTAACGTCTCTTTCTCTCTTTCTTACGTAAGGATTCATTTGCATACGCATACGGGTCCTTCCGAGTTTTATTTGAACGAAGAATGTAAGAAAGAGAAGGATGGGGAATAAGAATAAAAAAAATAAAGATAGCAATAAGTCCTTTGTGTGTAACGAAATTACGATAGTGTCTACCGGTAGGCAAATATTATACCAACAGGCTTCTATGAAGGGGTGACGATTATGTTTTCATTTGCGACCATCAGACATATATATATATAGGTGTGTATGTGTATATATATGCACATTTATATCTCTCAACGTTTTATAATAGTTAATTTAATTATAACTAATCGATAAAAGCAAATATTGTATTATATGATATTGTATAATTTATAAATCTAATTCTCACGTATTTATTTATATTTTTTGGTAATTAAAAAATTTAATGATAAAAAGAAAAATCATAGAATTCGTAATTATGCAGCTATAATATATAAATTTGTTATTTTCCTTTTAACTACAGATTTTTGTAATGCAAAGCCAAACAAGATTTTAAAATGTTGAATTTCTTTTTTATTGGTAATTTTTTTCTATTTTGTTTTGAAACGAGAAGGTTGAGAGAAAGAGAGAGAGAGAGAGAGAGATGATAAGATCGAGGTTCGACGAGAGTAAAGAGGGGGAGGGGGGTTAGTCGATACGCGTCGTAATTACATACCATAGTCGATGTGTTATGTTAAGCGAGATTTAATATTTATAACCAGCACGCGCTAGCGCGAGAAACAACATATTATGCAATTTCGTCGTTTACATGGTAACCGATGATGCGGCTAATCTCGCGGTACGTTACTCATTTATTTAACGGATATTTATGAGCACACAAGTGTATCTATCTCTCTCTCTCTCTTTTTCTCTCTTTATTTCTCGGCGCGGTTCTTCGTAATTTCATAAAACGTGTTCCGTGCGTGCATCGCAACGAGCTCAAAACTTCTTGTAAAGCATAAAAGGAATATATTTTTTTTTATTTATTTATTCATATTTTTTTTCTTCTTTCATATATTCACTCTTTTTGTTGACTCCTATTATTATTTTTTTTTCCTTTAACTCGATTCTTTTTCATTCTCTCATCCTCATAATATATTATTTTTATTTTTTTCTAAAAGATATATACGAGAGTACTACAAGGAGCAACGATTTAGCCGTATTATCGATTTCACGCGATCGGATAATCGCGAAAAAGTGAGAGAGAGAGAGAGAGAGAGAGAGAGGGAAGGAATGAACAAGCCGGTCGGAAAAGAAGGAGTCGTGAGCTTGAGTTGATTTACTGAGAACCAATCAGAAATAAATCATCGGCTCTACCTTGGACTGACGAAATAAACCATAATTATGGGTTCAATGTACTCGAATTTTGCTAATTAGATAATACTTTCCTTCTAACGACTATGAAAACCGAATCTTTCGCGAATCGTCGGACAACGAACTCGAATCTCTTTTTAATAATCGATACTTCGATCATTGCATACAACAACAACAACAAAAATACAAAATCAATCGTTATGTTCAACATAAAACCTGATTGTTAATTGATCATGAATATTTTATCTGGATCGATGAAATATTAGATAAATCTATCTACGATCTAATAAATATTTAATATGAATATGTAGAGTAAATTAAATGAATCATCGGAGATTTCAATGCACGTATTGTATTCTCGCGAGAGACTTCAATGCTGATATGAGTCATATTCGCGTAGTACTACTCAACGCGACGTTAATATAGTATCTCATCGTAAAATTTCAAAATATAAATTAATATTTCTATTTTAATGAAAATAATATAAATATTATATAAAAAAAATGAAATATCACTCACCTTTATTAATGTTATCCACGCAAATTTCCGGTTAACCAGGTACCAATATCACTGAACAAATTATACGATATAATCAAAAATATCGTCTAAGTTAGCGAGAATCACAGGTTGCACTATTGTAACAATTTCATTTATAGATCCTCGTAGTATGATAAATCGAGAAGACAAAAAAATTGTTCTTTGGAGGAGAAATGATAAATCATTCGTCTATGTTTTTTAAGAAAGAGAAAAAAAACCTTTTCTTCAAGCACGTGGTCAGCCGACATCAACTATGTAACTGGTAATACTTTTTACTCTTCTTCTTCTTTTTTAACGATGACCTTGAATTACACCAGAAGTCTTTTTTTATTCAGTGGTAGCTAACGTGTAACAACCGATCTTGATGTATCTTTCCGAACGTAATGCAACACGAAACTAAAAAAAAAGAAAGAAAGGGTTAAAAAACGAAACTAAATTTTCAATGTTTACTCGCGACTGTCCCGGTCACGTGTGCTTCTTCTGTCTCTCTCGCACATACACACACTCTCTCACTCACTCACTCACTATATATATATCTCTCTCTTTTTCTCTTATTTTTTTTCTCTGAAGTCTCTCTTGCGAATTATTTATATATTTCACTATAAATAATTAGAAATGTTCTTATCCATTTGCGTACAATTTGTGACAACAAATTTTGATCTATAACTCAGTCCTTTATTTTTTCTTCTTTCTTTCTACCTCTGTCCAATATTATTCAGTTTGTGTATCGTCTCAGTAACAATAATTTGTCTCTCTCAAACCTCCACGAGACTCGGTGTGACCACGTCGATGGACGGGAGAGAACTGCCGCTTCACGATCGTTGCGATCTGTTCGACTGCATCGAAGGTGCCTGAGAAGAGAATTGTGGCTAGTCAGCATTACCGATTTCTCCCTACTCTTTGAGTATTCACCTGTTCCTGCCCATCGGTTCACGCCTATCTCAGCACCAACCAATAAGCAAAACTTGGGTCCGATGGTTTGTCCAATCATAGCTCGGCCGGTCCCACGAGTTCGACCAATCTGGTAACACCCATTCGTTCCCCCCTTCTCCACTGTTTTGGGACTGTTTGCCGTCCCTCCAGTAAGATTTTCTAACATCTCTCTTTCTCAACACTTTTGTTAAACTCTTTTCTATTTTTCTATCTTTTTATTATAATATTTCTTTTTAATTTGAATCTTATATTCAAGAATGTTTGAAATTGATTTGATATTTATTTTTTTTTATATATCTTTCACGATTTAATTACTTTTCAGTTCAAGTCGTATTCAACAGGTGTTTATTATATATAAGTATACTTTTACTTGTGTTTTATTCATTTTACGTGATATGTAAAAAGTTGTTGCTCTTTTACGGTCATAGTTATCTTATAACGTATAATACTACTTAAATATATATATATATATATGGAAGGGAACAATTCTTGGATGGATTGAGACAGTAATAAAGTTTCGATAAGAAGTATCCTTTTATGCTGCACTCGCGGTATTTCCGTGTAATTTAGCATTTATTGGTATATTACGGTCAACGTGCGATTATTCCAAGACTAGGATTGCTGACTACTCTTGTGCTGTTACGATATAATCTCAAGAAAGAAGAATAATAATAATAATAAGATGAAGAAGAAGAAGAAGCGTGCCGCGTTAAAAGAAACTTTTTTTTCTATGTTCCCTTTTATCCGTTCCTTTCCGGCCCTCTTGTCCCCCTTCCGTCGCTTATAAGTTACTCCTATCAAACTATGAAAACGTTAGATGGGAAACTCGTAGGTGTACTATGACCGGTAAGACTATCTCTCTTTCTCTCTCTTTCTTTTTGATTCTTTCTCGTTCTAATCACGCAAGAAGTAACTGTACAATTTACATCCTGGAATACACGTTGCTTGACTACCAGATTTTACGACTCGACCGATCGTATTTTTCCTCATACTGACAAGTTATCGCATTAATTGCTCGTGTGCTAATCTCGTTTACAGATTCGTATCGAAATAAATAAGAAATTCTCGTTGACGAATCTATATTATGAACAAAAAAAAAGATTCTTCAGCAGGAGAATTAACTAAAAGATAGAAATAAGAAATAGATAAAATTAAAATTGAAAAAAAATACAAATGAGATAGAAAAATAAAAAGTACAATAATTTTGTCGTTGGGATTAACGCATTAAAAAATATTTCTTAACCTGTTTCAACAAGCATAGAAACTTCCAACTCACGAATATATATAATATACTATATATATATATATATATATATATATATATATATCGAATATAAAATTTTATATACGTTGCCCTTATTATATTCGCGTTCCTGGGAACGTTATACATAAATTTGTGTGTGGATGTAAGATAAAGAGAGAGAGAAAGAAAGAAAGAATTGAACATAACATCATCGACCATATACCACATTCTCCTTTCCGGGGCCTTTCGAAATGAATTTTTCGAAGGCAGAAGAGAATTAAGGATTCTACGGGTTATAGAAACTCGTGGACCCAATAAAATGTCGAAAGGCGCTCAAAAACGAACGGTCCAACTGAAATAGTGGGGGAGAGGGAGGAAGAAGAAGATCCAGCAGGAGGAGTAGGAGAGGGAGAAAGAGGTGGAGGAGGAGGAGGAGGAGGAGGAGGAGGAGGAGGAGGAGGCTGCGGAACGGCGCCATAAATTAAGCAAGATGTCCACCCGTAGAAATTAAACGATAGAAACCTGTTTCGAACGTAAAACGCTTCTGCTCTCCGTGGTCTACCTTATTCTCTTTCTCTCTTTTTATCTTCTTTTTATTCTCTTTTACTCATTCTCTTTTCTTATTCTTTCTTACATCGATTATCTTTCTCTTTCTTTCCCATTCGTGACCTGTCCTCCGCACACGATGCTTTTTGTGACTAGCTGCTGCTACCTTGGGGCTGCTGCTCCTCTTCCTCTCAACGTTCTTTGCCAGTTCTTTGCCCATCTATATCTCTCGCTTCCTCGTTTAACGACCGATTTCATTTCACTGAGATAATGCTGCTATCCTCCTATGGTGGTATAAGAGCGCCCACAAATCCATGGAACTTCTTCTCTGACCGGATCGTATGTATTTTTAATGGATCCTACCTCCCACCCTCACATCTTTCTCTGTCTCTTTCTTTCATTCGTTTTCTTGAGTTTTGTTTGTACATCCTTTTTCTATACTTTTTTTTGTTTCATCTATCTCTTTTTCTTATTCTTCCTTTTTTTTCACGAAACGGAGACATCCGTTTTCGTAGGGCGATCTTCTTACCCCCGGGGAGAACGAAATCAGATCCGCGAGTTTTAAAAGAGATTCCACGGTTTGTAATATAATGCGTGCTTTCGTCGAAAAACGTTTTAAAAACAAATCGGAGTTGAGTTTTACGAGCGTACAAGAAAGAGAAAGAGGAGGAGGGGAAAGGGTGGACAGTGTTGTGTCTTACGATCTTAGGCCAGTTTTAGGTTAGTCCGATACCAAAGAAATTATTCTTCAGATATTCTAATCAAGATCAATAAAATTAAATGTAAAATTAATACGTCATCTGATTTATTTTTTTAATTGTATTTAAATAAATTAATTCAATTGTTTATTGAACAGTTTCCGTTTGATTAAAACTATTCGTAAGCTTATACGAAAAACAGGAAGTCAAAAAGACATACAATCCCATGAATATTACCATTATTTTCGAGAAAAATGAATAGTAACGTTTAAATGAAATTATTATTCCTTACTTTATGTGTTACCATAAAAAAAAAGAAAAACTTGAATTCACACACGTAAAATGAGAACGATGAAATGTGTAAAGAAAGAAAAAAAGCCTAAACACGGCACATTCTCATTAAATTCCATCATCTTCAAAAAAAAAATAATAATAATTAATAATTATCAGTAAATATAATCAATTAGCATATTGGGTAGAAACAAGATAGGTGTCAATTAATAAGAAAGTAGAATGACAGTGTAGTTAAATCGAAGTAACTCTTAGCCGTCGCTATCAATTCTCTCAGCACTTTCGTACCCAAGCCTTAATGCCTATTGCGTTTTAACGGCTTTTATCGTATTCGACTGACAAGATAACGTCAGCATCTAAACGGCGGGTCGAGAACTATCTCGCTAGAGTTATCTTGGAATATTAATACCGACATTCTCGCACGTGAGAGAGAAAGAAATAGAAAATACACGAAACAGATTCAAGCAAGCTTTGTTGAAATCGATACCTTCGAGAATAAAGTACTACACTCGTAGAAAAGGTAAAAAGGTAAAAGGTTGAGCTTCTTCTACACTTGCAACGATACCAAAAGAAGTGGTGAAGGTGTAGGAGGTGTTTGTGATGGTTGTTCTTTTGTAGTGGGGGATATGAATTATTTTCAAACGATATTCAAGTAGCACTGACCGATAACTTTAACGATTCATGGTGTCGTACGTTGATAACGTTTGCGCTCAAGTTGCTGAGAAAAGGATAGATCGTGTCTAGTTCTTAGATCGTGAATTTTAATATATTATTATCGAGGTTTTGTTTATTCTACCAAAAAATATGGGATCAAACGTGCTAGCTGATGAAACCTATCGAATATCATTGGACAACTTGTAAATCCTTTCAAAAATTTCCTTAGAAAAGTTTTCACATATTTGGTGTGTGTGCAATTGTGTAAAAACACAATGTGGTGCACAAGTGGGTGTGTATCTATTTTTGGTGAAAGAAATGAAAGGCGGTACGGAAAACGATCTCGATTTCCAAAAAGAAAGAAAAGAAAGGAAATACTCTTTACCTTTGTAAAAGAATAAGCTGTTTTTGAAAAGGATAAAGAAGTGTGCCCGACGGTCTAGTTTGAAAACGACTTATATAGATTAACAAGAAAATTCCAATAGATACATATATATATAGAAATGAAAGATATAAAGCAAAGAAAAATATATAAAAATACATTTTAACGAGTTCTAATAGGATCATCAGAGGGTATTGGGTCAGTTGGTAGGATTATCTCAGTCAAAACGTCGGTAAGGTTTACTCGAATTCATAACACCACGAGAAAAAAGGATCTCCTTTATTTTTTTTTTTTTTTTTTTTTAAGAAAATAGGTCAATGCTAGCCGACCCTTTGATCATCGAGCTACACTATACACTGTGTGCATTATAAACGGTGATGGGTCGTTTTAGAAACCAACCGGACAACTACTACCGCTTGAATGGTCGATTTGAGTGGCCAGCGGACTCGACCTGTGACCAAAGGATGTTTGCCCACAAAACGGATCGGTTCCCCCTCCGTTAAGAACGCTTCTGCTGTTGCTGCTACTTTTGATGCTGATGCTGATGTTATTGTTGCTGTTTCTGTTGCTTGCCTAGCACGAAGAGTAGCCGATTGATAAATGAATCTTCTTCTTCTTATATTTCTATCTTGCTTTCTCTACCACCATGCTTTTTCTCTTTCTCTCTCGTTAAAGTTCAGTTAGTCAGAGACTGGCAAAACGTTTGCTCTACCCAACGAGCTCATTCGCCACGGTCTGATCATTAGGACATTTTTGCGTGGCACGTATTTGTCTTGATTTCACGATGATTAATCGCCAGACCAGAATCAGAACTTAATGGAATGACGCGTAACGCTCATTGACGAAATAAGTTGTTACACTTTAGAGAGATATCTTATTATTATTATTATTTTTCTTATTTGTTTTTTCAAGCCGGAAATAAGTATTGCAAGGTATACATGTATATATGTGCATACTCATACTTATGTATGTATATATCTTGATGAGTTATCGTGTACTTCGAAGCAACGTGTTCTCAGCTGACAACTGCAATTTAATAACGTCCTTATGGTAATCGATTAGGCTAGGACGAAGCGTCAGCGAGACACTCTTTCTCTCTCTCACACTCTTACAAACATACAAATTGCACGTAGGACTCGTACACACGACATTCCTACGTGCCTTCGATTAACGAGATTGAGTATCCCTGCATTGCCAGTTTTCAACGGCGTCCGAACGAATGGGCACGCGCTAATCCATGGAATTCGATTCATCGTCTTTGCGTTCCTGAAATCTTACGAATACCATGTGAGATCTTTTCTTGCACCACTACCACCACCACCACCGGGCTGCTCAGAACACGTGTGTGTGCCAATGTCATAATTTTCTTCCTGGCATAACCTGAATTTCATCGTGTTTTTATATCAAAGTCCGAACCGATACACACAAGATCGGAACAACTTGATGTATCTATCTTTTACCACCTTCCTATTAAATCGTGATCGACGACGAGGATCGTATGGAATTATGCGAAGAAAAACATTACACTATACACGTCGATGATTAATTTTTTTTTTTATTTCGTCGCGTGTTAGTTCAATTCTGATTATGAAAGAATTCTTTCAACAATTTACGAGTGTCAGGTTTTCTTTCCTTTTTTTCAGGATTATTATAACTCAATACTGATTTTTGCAATTATTAAAAAATAATAAAATATAAATAATAAATAAAAAATAAAAAGTAGTATTTGTAGAATTAATACAATTAGATTTTTTTAATTTAGAAATGTTTTTATTATATTACAAAATTATAAATAAATATTGATCAAATTGTATTAAATCTAGTAAAAATATTTAAATGTATTCTGAACTAAAACTAATTAAAATTTCTCTCATAAAAATAAAATATAATTCAACGTTTAAAGGATCACATAAAAATGTTTTCTTGAAATCTCAAAATAATTAAAATCATTTCATTTAATTTGTATTTTAATACCACACAAAAAAGAAACAATAAAAGTGTTCAAACATTTGATTGGCCTTACAAAATTCACAAACATTGTAGATTTAATCAGAGTAGGCTTCAACTTTCAACGTTTTATTTTTCACGTGCTCGTAACAGTCGAAGTAGAGAAGGGCAAGGCTCGTTTTCAGGGTCCACGAAGGTCGTTACGTTTCGGTGTGTACTTCGTTCGCGAGTAGTCGACGTAACGCGCTGTCAACGTGAAGAAAATAGTCGTAAAGCAGTCGCAGGGACAACTGGTCCTCGGAGGATTTAGGACTCATAAAATCCGAAATCGGACCTCCACGTTGCGTTGTGCAACCTGCATACTTTTCGAAGTGCACCATCGAAAAAAGGGTGGGGGGAGAAAAAAGAAAAAGATGACCTACGTTTTTTTTATATTTTATTTTATTTTATTTTATTGTATTTTATTTTATTTTATTTTCACGTGACACCCAAAAACTCCTATACGTACATACATGCGGATGCATGTGCATACGTGCTATCGAAATTCCTTTTCTTATGTGGATCATAAAAAATAATGAATATTAAATTGTACATAACGAGAAATTAGATATTTTATAGATTAATATGCAATACATTCTTTCAAATAAGTTATCTAAAAATTCATTTAAAAAATAATTAAAAATAATATTTTAATATTATTGTATTTATAAATTTAAAAATTATAATATTATATAATAAAAATATAATAAATATATATAATAAAATATTATATCATATATTTTGTATTATAATATTTTAGAAAATAATTATAATTTCCGTACAACCAAATACAATATTTTAAATATTAATATACACATTAATATTCATTTGTATTATACAACAAAAAATACATATACATATATAGTATTATATTAATGGTAAGATTGAAAAAAAAATCGGTTCACAAACTTAGTTAGTAAAATTCAGTTCAAAGTGTCGAAACTAAAAAAAGAATGAAAAATGTAGGGATAATGTAACACAATAAATCTCGTTTATTTCCATGTCGATGATCAGGACCGACACCTTGTTAGCACCTATGCATTATATATATATGTACAACGTGCGAAAGAATGAGTTCATATCTTCAGGAGTAAAATCGAGTCCATATTAGACCCATCTGCCGTCCTACTCTGAAGAACGAAGGGCTTCCACATGAAAGAACATGCACATTGGGATGAGTCTTGAACGGACAAAACGTTAACATTACCTTATATATAGTACACAATACATTCATATGTACTCTGATATGAACACATACACACACATACATGTAAGTAGTATACATCCGTATTACGTACGGCCAATTGATCACGAATCCAGATACCTCGTTGTAACAGCAACGTGCCTCTCGTGTTTTCATACATTCGCTAGAATTCATTTTCTTTTGTCGTTAGAAAGACGATAAATAATCCATTTTTCTCTTTTTTTCTTTTTATTTTTCGGTTACCATCGATAAATCTCGATCAACTCTCAATATCGATGAGGTTTTTTTTATTTAAATAAAATACATTTATATTTTTGTATTTATTCTTTCAATGTTTCATTAATGATTTTGAATGTATGTTGCATTTGTTAGCTTTGAAATTTAATTTATTTTATTATGAATATTTTAAGAATATAGGGATAAAGAATATAATGTTACTAAAATACAAATATATTAAATAGGAGATCTTTATAATTAAAAATTATTATTTGCCAATAAATATTACTGTAACTATCGAAACTGCATTAGATATGTAAAACTTATTACATTTATTAGTTATTTTGATTAGTTCGTTTCAACTTCGTTTAGATCTATATAAAAATATTATAATAATAAATTATTATAATAATAATAATATTATAATATTAAATATTATATATAATACAATATTATAATAATAAATTATTCAACAAATGATTAACACTAAAACTACCAACACTTCATGTATACCTATCCCTACCTGTTCTACCAAAAATTGTCAAATGACCTCTTTAAAAAACATATACAACAAAATAAAACAAAAAACAAACGTTGTCTCTCTCAGATAGTTGTGAGTTTGGGAAAAAAAAAGGAAGTGGAGTGGGGGAATTGTGCTCATGGCAAAAGTCGGAATGGATTATCGCGATGGAAATCGGAGCGAGGTAGAAGAGACGAGTATTATTACGACGGTTACGTCTGGTTAAAAAAAAGTGGTAAGAGAAACAGGATATATCGGAACGGATATACGCGTCCTTCGGGAAAAATGGCAGGATCTTTAAAGGTTCGGGTTGGGGGGGGGGGGGAATAAAAGGCGTGGGCGAATCTTCGATCTCGAAAGTCCGCTGAGAAGTCAAGAATCGTCTCCACCTCGTGGTCGGGCATATCCTCTACGACGACCGGCACGACCCCACGGAACTGGGAGCTCGCTCGTTCACGTATCTCGAATCTACTTTGTATGTCCTTCCTTCCTACCATTGGTTCGCAAGAGAGCTACAACAGGTACACTTCGCCTAAACGAAAGGAGGATATACGTTTCAATGATCTACGAGCCGGATCGAATCGAGTTTGTACGATTCTTCTTCTTTTACTTTTGCCAAAGTATTGCGTTCGAGAAAACACCAAGAAAGAACAAAGTTGAAACAACAGAATAAAAAATATGTATGTATATGTATATGTGTTTTGAAAGAAAAAAAATAGAAGCAAACTATTGGTAGATAGTTTTATGATAAATGATATTGATCAAACTAGTTATCGTTAGCATTGTTACATCAATTTTTTGGAACCCCACCTAAGTTTTGATAAAAAAAAAATGTAGGCTATAGAGAAAGAAAGGACAAAAAAAGGTCAAATTTCTCGAGAACGATATCTTTCAGAATTATTATTCGAAGTTGGAATCTTTGTTAAATTTTCGCAATATCATTTCGGTGACGAGTTCGAAGAGGGCTGCTTTTCAAGTATATTGTCGTTGTATAGAGATGAGAAAAGGCATACTGGGATAGGAATACTCGTGACTCGTGTTGTTAGGATATCGGATACCGAAGGAATACGCGCGGTCTGACGGTGAACACATCGGGGATGACGAATCAACAATGATCAGCAACGATCTCTCCTATCTCTCTCTTTCTCTCTTTGGCAATTTGATTAACATGGATGGGTGACACTCGAGATATACATACATACACACATATTCATTCAGTATATCTATCTATCTATCTTTCTATCTCTTTCTATCTGACTCTTTGATGTTTCTCGAAGAAGAGTGACAAAGTACCTAGTTGCCCTAACTAGACTTCGACATCTGTCCGATTTGTCATGGACGTTTTTTCCTTTTTCTTTCTTTCTTTCTTTCCCGGGGCCCGATATTTCCAAGGTAAAAAGTTACGATAGTTCGTAGGTAGTATAGTCAAGTCTGTGAATAATTGCTGAATACCGCTAATGAGAGTCTAGTGATGGATTCGAGAGATGCTTATACGTCGGTTTTACTCTCGACCATGTCAAATTGTACTGAGTTGATCGAGAAGAGGGGTAGTACGATGAGATGATGGCTTCCGTTTCGTTATAATATGTTACGTGCGAAAATACTATCTGTCTCTTTAAGTCTGTACGCCTGTCTGTCTATCTGTATATATGTATTTTTTTCTCTCTCTTCTCTTGTTAAAGGGCTCTGTTAAAGAAGGGGAAGAGATCACTAACAAACGGATTCAACAGAATCTAAACGTTAACACACGTTGCGAAATCGTATTTCACGATCAGACATCAATATATGATTACATTCTATATGATGATCATTTTTCTGATTTAAATTATAAATTATTATTGTGTTTTACGTATAATAAAAGGGTTGTTATTTACTGGATTTTTATTATTTAAAGAAAAATATATTTTGTTACAATTAATTAATAGAATTTGATTAATAATAAAATAGTAATCACATAATTCTATTAAAATGAAAAGGTAGTCCTATTAATTGACTATCTATTTTTAAAAAATATTAAATTAATTTTTCTAATTTTAATTATAAAATATTATTGTGTCTTACGTATAATAAAATGGTTGTTATTTATTGGATTATTATTATTTAAAGAAAAATATATTTTGTTATAATTAATTATTAGAATTTGATTTAATTCTAAAATAACAAACACAATATTATATTAAAACGTAAGGTTAATATTTAACTATTTTAAAAAAATATTAGCAAATAATTTATTATTAATCCATGCTAATCAATCGTATGAATAAAAATCTTATTAGAAATTTAGAATAATAATATTGATGAAAGAAATATTAGTGATAATAAATGTCTAACTTACTTCCAAACATTCTAAAAATTAAATAATTTTTATCAATGCATTTACAGATAAATATTGAGTGGTAGTAAGTTATGGACGGTATATTTGTTAGAATCGAATAAAAAACAAAAATCGAATTTCACGTTTTCACAAACTAAGAAGATTCGGGATGTAAACGACCGGCACGAGTCTTGAAACGTAATACGTTCCCGTAGCTTGATGTAGAAACTAAACAAGAAGAAACCCCCCTAACTACTACTACTACTACTACTACTACTACTACTACTACTACTACTACTACTACTACTACTACTACTACTACTACTAGCAGGGCCTATCTGAAATTGAATATCGCGTCTTCGTTGGGTTTTCGCGATAAATCGACTGCCCACCGCCTACCGCCCACTCGCGAGACGAGCATATTTAATTACAGAAAATTCGCCCCGACCTTCGTCGGATCCTCACCCTCCTACATCCCTCTTCCCTTCCTCTCTCTTTCTTTCTACTCTCTGAGCTTTATGAACTCTCCAAGGATTCTTTAGAATCCAATGAGAAATAAATCAGACAACTTATTTCTCATCTTATGTTAGAAAATTCGTTTTACACGTTTTATATAACTGAATAATTTCACGTTGATGAAGATCATTTTGTTTAATGTTTAATTCACACACTTCGTTATTATCATTTTATTATTTTATATAGGTATATGATGTTTCTGAACAAGACTTAGCTTTTTTTATTTCAATGTTTTGTAGTATGTAATATTTTTAAAAATGTATTATTAAGAATTCAATTAGGAATTTAATTAAATTTTGTATTATATTTAAATATTTGTATTTTATATTTTATATTAATATTTTGTATTTTATATTAGGAATTTAATTAACAATTTTGTATTTCAGTTTCTCGAATATAATTTTACAAAATTGTGATATCAATATAATTTTGATCAATATACACCTTTTATTGTACTAAGTATTATGTCCTAAAATTTTAGGTTCCATTACTTTCATCACTCCAATTATTATTTCAATAATATTTTTCAAATATTGCAAAATTAAAAATAATTTCATCTAATAGAAATTTGTATCAGCAAATGACTTACTTCATTCATTCATTTATACCCTCTTTTCTCCTCTTGAAAAAAAAGAAATGTTGAAACTGTGCGATATATCGATAAAACCAAATGTATCGATTCGTCATGAGAAGGTGGATGATAGGAAGCGATTTCCGTCGGTTTAAATGTGCTTAATGGATGAGAACTATAAACTACCGGTCGAGTGCATAACACGGAACCACACGGCGAATATCGTTCCGCACGATTGAACGCGGGGTCCTATGGACCCCACAAAGCTTCTTCTTCTACTTCTTCTTCTCCTCTCATTCCCTCTTCTATATTTTCTTTTTCTAATCCATGATCCCTAGAGCCCAAGTCACTATTTCCTCTTGACTATCATTACGAGACATCATTGTTTCTCACACTGTATAAACTGCACCCCGTTGTGGTATATGCCAAGAAAACCCCATAGGGTGCACGCATTTACCAAACCCCTATCACCCTTTTACGTCATGAATATTTTTAACATGATCACTAATCAAACTGACCTGAACCTTTAGATTCACACGTTGATAAGAATAAGTGTAATTTTAAATTACATTTTGTGATTAAAAATTTCGTAATTAAAAATGTTACATTTATAAATGTTTTATTAAATATTTATATAATATTTTTAATATAATTTCTTGAACATCTATATATTATTTTTAATATAATTTATATTGAACATTTATATAATATTTTGAATATAATTTATTTAATATTTCACCATTTTCAATTTTCTAATATTATTTAGAAAATATTAACACTATCATCTTAAATAAAAATTTCTTATAGAATCAACGTTCTTTTCATAAAAATAAGTTCCCAAATCTAATAATAAATTATGAACTTAACAAAAGAACTATGAAGTCGTTGAGTGAGTCAATATTCGTGAATACAGTATATAAAAGTTCACATACACTCAAACACACATGTATATATATATATATATATAAGAACATAGTCACATATTTACTTTGAAAGATCGACGAATGATATAATTGCCCTTTTGGCAATGCCTTTTTCTAAGAGAGAGAGAGAGAGAAAGAGAGGACCCTTTTATCACCCAGGAACAAAACCGCAAAAGCCACAAATCTAGCCGCACTTTGAAATAACGCGAGCGAGCACAGTACACACACACGCACACACATACAAAGACACATTGCGTTGAAACTTGCGACACGTTGTTCGATAAATTCTCCTCGACAGGGTCCAGAAGGGCACATGAAGTATTATGAATGGCGTTACGGACCGACGAACACTCTGAATACTTTATAGCCATGCTCGTTGACACGGTAGTCAAAATATTGGGGGAGTAAACCGTTAGAATCCCATCCACGCTTTTCTTAAAGCGTCGCACGTATTTTTATTATTTTCAACAATCACCTGGAAAAAGTTAGAAAATAAACGTAAGCTCGAATTATTTCACTTTTTATAATAAACGTTCATTCTTAGAGAAAATCTTATTTTCTTTTTTTCTATTGCAGTTTGATCAAACAATAATAGGTTAAAACGAAAATAAATGATTTCATTTAAATTGGAAAATAATTTAAATAATTTGGTTATATAATAAAATATTGTAAAGTTTATATAATTTATTAGATAACTTTAACATATAATATTATTATTAAATTATATAGTTTATATGGTTTATTAATAAAATATTAATTATAATTAAGTTGATAAAATATATTAATATTTTATTAATTTATTTTATTCACTTAAATAATATAATTAAAAATACTATAATAAAAAAAGTAATATAATTATTAAACTATATAGTTTATATAATTAATTATATATTTATATATAATTTAATATATAATTTAAGATATTATTTACATATAATAAAATATATTATATATATATATAAATTATATAATAAAATTATTTGCCCTCACGTATTTTATAATTTCAATTAATTTACAAAAGTATTCTATGTGTTTCCAAATAAAATACAAATAATTATTATTAATTTTTACATATTAAAATAAAAATGTCAATATACAAAATAATTAAAAAAAAATCGTATTTAATAATAATATATATATTCATTTCACGTTTATGAAAAATATAATCAAAGAATTTAAATAAAATTGTACAAAATTCAACTTTAAATAATTGACGAACAAAAATTTACGAATCTTAAAAAAAATGTTGAAAAGAACGTGTGCAGAAGATTTTTTCTATAAAGGATAGTCAGAAAAGCGATAAAAGAGGAAGACAGTTCGAGGGGAGATGAAGTTGGTGTCCTCGCGAGACGAGTCATGTTTTCAAAGGACATTAAAGTCCCTCCTCGTGAACTTAACTGTGCCGGCAGGGCTATTCTTGGATCGAGCAAATTCGGCCAGATCGAAAAGAGGAAGATAAAAATGAACGGAGAAAAGAAGGTATTCGAAAAAAGTTTCTCTCTCTCTCTCTCTCTCTCTCTCTCTTCCTCTCTCTCTCATAAAACAGGACTCGTCCAGGCATTTTATACGAGCATCGTAAAAAAAGGTACAACGATTTATAAGGCGAACCACCATAGAAATTGGGCCAACTCATTGGACACACAGAGTATCATCCTTCTCAAAAAGGTAAAACATGAGAATAAAACTTCTAAAAAAGAGAGAGGGAGAAAGAAAAAAAATCTAACTTTCATACATCAAATTTGCAATTACTCATCATCCCTGTCAAATATATACCTTTCAAATTAATCAAAATATTAATCAAAAATAATTTTATTAATTTATTCGATGATTGGTGTAATAAATGAAGTTTCGAAATTCGTTGATAAAAAAAAGAAAATAATTATTAAATATTTTTATGTTTTTATTATATTTTAAATATTTCTATATTTTTATTGTATTATATATTTTTATAAATTTATTTTATTACATTTTAAATATTTTTATATTATAAAGAAATAAAATAATGGGAAAAACGCCTGTTATGAGAGTTAAATAGTGGATATTGGATATAGGTTAGTTTTAGGGATGAAAGGGTTTCAAAAAAAATATAATGTAGGTCGTTCTTTTATTCCCTTCTATAAAACAGCTTTAACTTTTCATTAAAATACATTCTAGAGAATATTTATAATTCATTTTACCCCGTGTGAAACCATGCTAGGTTTATAAACTAACCTAAAAAAAATATTCATAGGTTTGATTGATGATTCACTGACCAAAGAATTTAGTTGGTATGTTATATATTTGTATAAAACTAAAAAGGTTTAAAGAATAATTTTGACATAAATTAAGAAATTTGTACAATTATTAAATTATTTGTCTCTTTTCAATTGGATATAATAATATTATTCGTTATTTAGTATTCGCAACACCTCGAAGAAACAGTATACCAGTATTCACGTCCGCAAAACCGCACATAATTTTATCCAGAAACGAGAGAGAGATAACATCTTTAAAGGCATCTCATCGTTACGTGTCCAACTTCCATTATGCGTACCTACGTACTTTCTATTTTGTGGAATCGTTACGATTTCTTAGTATTTAAATTAATAAAAATATTACCCTGGGTTAGAAGGTTCAACATTTTTCTTTTGTTTCACAATTTTTCTTGCTTAAGAAATATTCGTAGAAAATTGTTCGTATTTAAAAAAAAAATTTAGAAAAATTATTTTATTCGTTTGATCAATTAATCTTAGTTCGAAATTTCTCTTTTTTTTTAATAAGATCAAACAACTGAATAAACAGAAACTTCTAAGTCACGTTGAGAGAGAGAGAGAATCTCTTGTTATTATATTTTAAATTGTAAAATCTCTAAGGAATAGAAATCTGAGATGATTAATGATAGTGCACCCAGACTTTGAACAATTTTTTTTAGTTACGGTAGCAACAGTAGACACAGATAAAGCTTCAAATTCATTTATAAATAAACTATATGTGAAATTTTCTAAAATCTTGAGAACTCGTCCCGATAAAATCTTCTCAATGGTTATATTATAATTAGTATCTATTTTTAGTATTAAAAAATAAAATAATTAATATAGTTGAAAGAATCAGAAATTCAAATATTTTTTATCGAATTTTATCCTTTACTTTTTCAAATTTTTGTTCACTTAATTTTCTTACCCTTGGATTAAATGTAACCCTTGGTTAAGAAAGAAATTTCTTAGAATAAAATTTAGATTTAATTTTTAAAAATTTACAAATTGTATATCAGTTTGTGGTATTCTTTTATCTAACTAATTTCTCATGGAAAGTCCTTCCATGCGTCATCCTTCCTGTGGTAAAATAATAACTACTAGGAAAAACTATGCTTACAATGTGTATGTGCTTACAATGACTGCCAAAAAAAACCACAATGAACGTTTTATAAAATCGGTATGCACAATTCGTACTGAAGAGGAAGAAGAATATAAGTATATGTGAGAGAAAGGTGCACATAAACGTTATCTAGGTAAAGTCAAGCATCTTCGTGGTTGCAATGGGGTGGGTCATAGGTCATGCTACTTAACGGTACATTTCTGCGTATCGTATTTCGTTAATCACACTTTTTGATACACTTTATCTCTATTCTAACAATTTTTTCCTAATTTTTATTATTCCTGAAATATTTAAAAACATAATTCACAAGCACACACAAAGATAGTTTAAAATATGAAGTTTATTGTGAACCACTTGAAAAGTTACTAGTATCCTTCAATATCAAATAAAAAACCCTAGATGCATATGACAAGTGATCAACTATGTTAGAATTATCAGAATCTTATCATTTATAAGACATAGAAAATCTAATCATTATTCATACTAGAAAATTATTATTAATAACATATACATATATTCACCGATATGATCATAACAATTCGGGTCAACATACGAGACGTCAAGTTTCTATGTTCACTTGAGAGTTAATGTCATCGTACTTGAGAGGAGTAACCCAGCACACAGTGGTCGGGTTTATACGATCTCGTATTCACTCACTCACTCACATACTCACTCACATACTCACTCACTTATTCGTTCACTTGCTTTCTTGCTTTCTTGCTTGCTCGAGTACAACCGTGCCAGTTTTCCACGAGGACGATTACGATATCGAGAATAACACGATTCTCTACTTGACTCTGCCGCTTCCTTCGGTTATTCTACTTGGCAATCACTATACCGATTACGATGTTTCGAGTCGTCCGTGTCTATCGAGTCCGTTAAAACGCGCCCGCTTCCTCTTTAGATGGAACTTTACTGCTCTCGTAATGGTCCTACCACGACCACTACTTTTTTTTTCTTTATCTTTTCCTTTCTTTTTTTTATGTTATTTTTTTCATTAGGTGAAAGGTGACAATAATTTGACTTTGGTCTATATCTCGTTTATTTCACATTTTAACGATACACTCTTAACTTTACTTGCAATCATATATCCATTTGGTTTTATTTAAATGGTCACTCGTTTAAAATGGATTTTTATAAGATTTATATCTGTTGAAATAGAAATTTATAAATTTCGTATTATGTGTATGTGTGTGTGCATTCAGCAGGTTATAATTTTGATTACAGCTGAAATCAAATCGTCTCAAATATATTCGTCTATTAAAGATATAATAGTTACTCGTTTGTAATAATTTTTATTTTAATCCAGTTTTAAATGTGTGTACACTGTTAAATGGTCTTTTAAGTATTAATTAAGATTACTATCTGTATTATCCATATTTTTAAATAATGTTTAATCAGCAGGCTTATGTTATTACTGTTGAAATTATTTATTCGCAATTTCACGATTTGTTCTGAGTCATTTTCATTTGGTTTACAAGGATTTAAAAATCATTTTATAAAACGAATGATTAAAAAAAAAAGTATATCCAGACGGAGTATTCATAAAATAGTTGTTTTGTCGATAAAAATTTCAATACGGAAAAAACGACCTTGTAAAACGAAGTTATTGCTCGCAAGTTCATTAAGGTATCGTAAATTATCAAGGATAGGAAATAAAACAATATAAACAAAAAAAGGAATCGAATAACAAAACGTTTCTTACAAGCCCCATCAGTTCACATTAATAATCTATCTAACATTCTGTATATACAGGGTGTTCAATATTCTCGAAAATATTTCTATATAAAAATAATTGTTTAAATCATTTTCAAACAGTAATTGTATTTCTGGTAAAATATATTTCAGATAGAATTAAATTATCAGAAAATCAGTACATCTCAAAAGCGTATTCTAATCGAAGAAATAAAAGAATATAATAAATAATTAAATAATAATATAATAATATAATAAAATAATAAATAATTTTAATTAATATTATTTGATAATATCAATAAAACTTAAATTTAAATATATTATAATAAAATATAATAAAACATAAATTTAATTTAAATTAATTAAATTAATAATTTAATAAATAATTATTTATTATCACTAAAGTGCAATTTTAAATACATTTGAACAAAATATAGTTTAATCACAATATATAATAATTTTGATAAATAATATTACACATCTTTTAAATCAATACTTCAACATAATTTAATAATTATCTACCTTTCTATTACGAAGAATAAAATAAAAATCAAAGATTGAGAAAGAGAGAGAAGGGAGGTAAATAAAAAAATAAAAAAGGAAATATGTACTCGTTTTCGATCGATTATCCGTAAAATCACTTCCCCTAGAGAAATTGGTCCTAGATAGTCGTTTGTTTCGCATTGTGGTGTATTTATCGAAAGATTAGAGATTAGAGAGAAGACTAGGTGCTTCGTACACAGACTTTACTTGAGCTTAGCTTGTGTATCTTTCTCTCTCTTTCTTTCTTACTCTGGTCAATCTACGGATTAACGAGCGTCGAGCGCCATGGCTAACCAGATTGCTGGTTAAAGTCCGTCGAGATAAGATTTCACCTGCGATACCTTCTCGTCCGGGACCCCGGGAGTAAATGGATAACATCGACAGAACGGATTAAGTACCTCAGTTAAAATCTTGTCGACGGGACAGTATTCGAACGAGATTTTCTTCGTGTTGTTGTGTTGTGGTGTGTTAACCTTCTTCACGATTGAACACTTTTCAACTAAACTATACACATACACTTGTACACCATACATATATAGATAAACACGCCCATCTTCAAATTCTTTCTATATGGATCCGTCTCATGTGTTCGCAAATTCTATTATTCGCTTACTTTCGAAAAAGATTTCAAAAGAACGAATAAAAGAATTCCTACAATTATAATATTGTCAGAGTTTCGTTTTTATTCGAGAAGAATATATTTTTTATTCTTTTATTAGATTTTAGAAAATTTGACAAAGGTTAAAATAATATAATATTAAAGATATCGTAGATTATCGTTTTATTTCTTTTTTTTTTTTTTGAATATAATATATATTGTATATTATAACTAATATTAAATATATTTCTTTTTAAACTACATAGTGCTGTAATATTTTTATTATTTTTATTTTAACGATAGTAGATCTTTGGAAGATTGTACAATAGAACTCATGGTTAGAACATAGCCCCCTCTCTCATAGGTTCCTTTTTCTACCCCACTTCCTACCCCTCTTCTTATTCCTCTTCTTACCCCTGTTTACTCTCTCTCTCTCTCTTCCTTTCTACAGGCCCTTTTTTAAACTCCTCCTATTTCCTGAACAACCACCACCCATTTTTGTCAGTTTCCCTTTCTCATAAACCAAAGTGAACCTACAAAATAAGACTCTCTCTACGTGCAATGAAAAAATACAATACATTAAATCTTTCTTTTAACATAATCCTTTTTTACTTATCCTTGAAATAACATGATCAAAAATCCGTTTTATTTCTTATACAAACATTTAAAAAATAATTTTTCAATATTCATTTGAAGATTTTATTGTTCCTTAGGGAATATTGAAAATAATAATATAATAATGTATTATTTAAAAGAAAATATTTTTATAAATAATTTTGAATAGTAAATATTTCCTTGACCTATTTTCAAATACCTGTGTATTGTTATGGCAATGGCAATGAAATTGTTGTTCTCTTTTCGAATTCTGAAAAGTAACAAAGCATAGTTCCGAAAGGGGTACAAGATTCAAATCAAAGGATTAGCTTCTATGTTTCCTTTTCTGTGTTCTCTTTTACAAATATTAAAAAAATACAAAAGTATTCGTAGCATATTTTCTTACCTACTACCATTCTTTTATCCACGTTCCTATTTTCAATTTGTTACGGTCGATTAAAGGAAAAAAAAGAAGAAATGGGTCAGGTCAGTCAGTTATCCTCTAGGGAATTCTACATTATGGTCCTATTTTGGAAAAGGATTCTAGAGCGATACGAAACCGAAACGTTTCAGGATTATTCTAATTCTGATAAATTGAGTGAAAATTTTCGGAGTATTTCTACTGAATAGTATTTTTCTGATAAAAATAACATTCTGATGTTTTTGATCTCCGTTGCCTTTTTTTCAAATAAAATTTATGATCTATGAAAGTAACTGGAGTAAAATGTAACAATAAACTTCAAAAAATATTACGAACAATAGGGAACAATTTATTATATTTTTAACAACAAAATATTCATCTTACAAATTACATTTTAAATAAAATTTTCATAAACGCACGCATGCATTCACAAAGATCAAAAAATTAAAATCAATTATTTTAAATTACTGTTACTTTATTATTTGTAAACTATAGAATATAATAAATAATAAATAATAAATCCTTTATTATTTATAAAATATAATTTTACAACATTTCTAAATTATATTAGAATAATATACGATAAACCATAACAGTATAACCATACATTATATTTAAAAATACACAACAACAACAATAAAAATATATGAAGGTATTTATTATTTTCTAAGTGCAAGAAAAATAAAATACAAAGAAAATGTAATGCAGAACATGTGAATGGAACTTACCTTAGTGCAAACGACAATCCTTTGTCGGCCTTGCAAAAGCAGAATTGTAAGGAGGATTGCGGACCACTCAAAAAGAGGGACCGTAACTTTCGCGGTTTCTACCCAGCTAATCTCCACCACAAAATTTATTTATGACACTAGCAGACTTTCACGCCCTCTCCGCCCCATTCTTCTTCCTGAAGGGCCCAAGTTCTTCGTTGTTGCTACTCTTTCCGCCTCCGGTTGACTGCTTCCGAAAATCGTTAACTTTTGCTTTGCATCTTCTTTCAAATTATTTCTAATATTTTTTTTTCTTTCACATCTATACTTCCCTCTTTTTTTCTATTCATTTTATTAACATCGTAAAATCATATTTTTTTATTTGCAATATTATACCATCTTAATTATCTTGTTGAGAAATGTATTATTTTGTTTTTTTAGATTCATAGTTGTAGTTCAATTATTGTTTATTCAAAAGATGATAGAAAAATTCTTTAAAATCAAATTATTTTTAGTTTGAATTTATTGGACTCGTTTATATTTTTGTTTTGTTTTATTAAATAAGCAACTAAAACCTTTAATTTTTGTCTTATTCTGTACTTTGTACTTTTTATATTTTTTTCTTATATTTTTTTTAATCTTCATCCTGTCTTCTGTTTATTAAGGACAAAACTACATTTCGTCATAAGCACGTAAATTATAATGATGGAAATAAAAAATAATTGATTACCTTTATAGCTAACGTCGAATCATTCGAGCAATTAGGCGTACCTAAAAGATTTCATTTAATTGACTGATAACTTAAAACATAATCTTTCATTCCATTAAACGTTTCGAGAGATGTTATTTTCTTATCGAATAAAAAAAAATATAAAAAAAAGGAGAAAAAGAAAAATAAATTCGATTTCACTTACATTTGTCACATCGATTAAATAAAAAATTAAAAAAAATAAAAAAAAATCTCGTTCACATTTTTTTTTATTTATTTCTTTTTATTATTACGTAAAAAAAAAAAATACATGCAATTTCACTGAAATAATTTTCTCTAGCATTTGTCACATCGATTAAATAAAAAAATATATATATATTTCGTTGACCATTTTTTTTTATTATTATTATTACGTAAGAATAAAAGTTAAAAGATATATATAGATCGATCAAATAAAATCGTTCTAAACGATATTTATTTTCCATTTAAATAAATACGTTTTCTTAGGGCCCGATCAACGTCGATATTAAACTAGACGGATGACTCGATCTAGCGAAAATTATCGGCTTTCCTCGCGTCGACTCTTTGAATACAGATTGAACGTGTAGGAAGATGGATGGTGGTCTGATCGACAAGTAATGAAGATCGATACGATCTCAGGAGCATTTGTTCTGTTATATATACATACATATATATATATATATGTCTTCACAAGACCTGTACCCTACCTCGTATGAACAGAGACACACTCGTTGAAAAATTGTAAGTAATTTAAACAAAAAAAAATACGAAATGACAACAATATAAGGAACAATCCATAAGTAAATGTTAACAACAGTTAAACTGTTGCATTGTAATAGTAGTAGTAGTAGTAGGTAAAACCTAAACGTACATTTTCTTTAGGTATTCGTATTCACCAATCGTATCTGTTCACACCTTAGATCGGTTCCCTCGTAAAGAAGAAAAGATAAAAGAGATATAGAAAAGAAAAGATTCTCGAGCGGTCTCTTTATCGAGTCCCAATCTCAAACGTTTTCCACGCTACTCACATGTGTGACGATAGTGTTGATGGTGGTGGTGGTAGTTGGTACTGTTGGTACATCAGCTTCAAGATGCTAAGTTTACTTTACGACCGTCACGTAGAACCCGTGACCGAGAGCATAACGGACAAAGAAAAAAAATATAAAAAGAGTAAGAGACTGAAAGAAAGAAAGATTGAAAGAATGAAAACAAGAAAGAGATGGAAAGTCTCGTAGATGTCTCTACGAGAAGATAATAGTAGTGGTAGTAAAAGCAACAGCAACAACTAACATCAGAAGCAGGAGTAGGAGTAGCATCAGCAGCCATCGGAGGTTGCTCCGTTTGACTCCCTCCTCGTTGAACAACATCTCCTCCTGAGCTTCCGTGCATCGCACGAGGGGCTAGTTAAGATAGCGATCCGAAGACCTAAGCGTTGAACAATGCCGTAAAGTAGCGGCGCCGGCAGTGAATCAGAGCTTATGGCGAAAACGTGAACGATTAGCGGCCGATCCGTGTTAACATGCCTTCTAAGACACATCGGCCCTTACAATACCAAAGGCTTATACTTCAGTACCTGTACTTCCCATACCTACTATAACATGTCCTAAGAACTTAAAGGGCGTTTCTCCGAGCCGCGTAATTGCCAAATGGTTAGTTGAGGATTGAGACAACCTACTCGCGTAAATCCCATTCTTAGCGTACAACTACTGGTGCTGTTGCTGATGCTGTTGTTGTTGCTGAATCCTCTTGTTGGCTCGTGTTTCTCTTTCTCACGTGTTAACTCGATGATCGCTACTGCCCACCAACGACGAAGGTTACTAGATAGAAACTAAATGGGATAGGAGGAGGGTGACTAAGTTGGTTGGTTAGTTACTTATACTTACAATATTTTAACCCCCGTTGGCATAAAATTTCTTAACAGCGTCACAAGGTATTTTCTCATTACCTTGTCTAAAACTATTTATTTATTGTTTTATTATGTTGCTTTAAATTATTATCCATTATAATGTTAGGCTCGTTAACCCTTTGACGCCAACACTGTCTTTTAATTCTACAATGTATCTGTGTTAAATCTACTACATATCTCGTCAAAACTTACACAGATGAAATGCAAAAAGAAAAGAAATCTAGGATTAAAAAGAATAAATGAAAAGTAATGTATAAAAAGGTAGAGCGGGCAACTTCCATTAAAAAAAAAAAAGATGAGAGAGTGGGTACTCGAAAAAGAGCGATGGAGGGAGAGAAAAAAAAGAAGAAAAAGAAAAAAGGGACAATCGCTCGTCAAGCGAGCGTCAAAACATCCCCAAGTATCTGTACCGAATCGTATTCTCACACGTGAGCCTTTAAAAACCCTAGGCCCCGTAGGTCGAGATTGTCGATTGCGAAACGGTGAACCAACCAAGGAAGAAATCAAGCTGGTTCCTTCGATTTGCTAAGAGAGAAAGAGAGAGAAAGAGTACTCACTTTTTGATGGCATAGAATTATTTAGCTTCTTCGGTAATAGGAAAAGGAAAGGTAGAGAAGATTCAAACCCCACCCTTCCTTCTCCTTCTCATCCACTTTCCTTTCTCTTGCTCTTGACGACAATGTGTGACCGCAAACAAACGATAGGTAACGATAGGGGGCGCCAATGTGCATTCAACAACCCAGACAGATTGTCATTTGTCAAGTCTTTCACGTTCTCTAATGACACGCACTGCTTTTGGACGCCTTCTTATATGCTAAGAGAATGTCTACTCTCAATGTATGTGTACATGTGTGTAGATGTGTGGAAGAGAGAGAGTGAGAGAGAAAGGGATAGTAAGAGGGAGGATTCCTGGCACCTGGCACTCAGATACTCTGCTTTTATATCTTCCCGCTTTTTTTTCTTCTCTCTCATTCTCACTCTTTCATCCATTTCTTCCTCCCCTTAACGCACACCAACCAATCTTTTCTTATCCTTCTTCAAATGTTTTTCCGCTCTTCTTCCGCGATCCTTCGGACTCACCGTTTGTGACGGTTGAATTCGATTTGTTAGGATTAAGTGAAAGAGAGAAAGAGATAGAAATAAAAAAAAGTGAAGTTTAACCGTTCTTACGTCAGACATTTACACATCCTTTTTATTTTTTTTTTATTATTCTATTTTTAACTTCGTTTCGCTTTTCTTTCCCCTATCCTTTTTTTAAATATTTTTTTAGCATACAATTGTTCTCTAAATTACAAAAATTGTATAAAACAATGTTTAACGTGACTGACGTTAAGAGTAGTATTAATGGAAAATGTATAAATAAAAAAAATAAAATAGTTTCATTACTTATAGACTTAAGAGTCGTAATCCTTGAACACACATACAAATACTATTACAATTTCTATAGTTTAAAATACGAAAGGATACAATAAGAGTTAGATGGCGTCTACCAGGAGTGGTCGAAATGATTTAAACTCATTGGGTGCCATATACGCAAAGGTATACTCCTTTGACGGGCGTACGCATACAAGAAAAGAGAATATTGTGAGAAAGGTACGGGTTTATTCTCACATGTGGTCGTGTTTTACCTATCCGAGTACTACCTATGACACCCACGTGTTACCCACCAGGTATAGTAGTAGCCGCTTGTTAAAATAATCTCTCATAAGTCTCTGTTCTTACATTGAAAGATCGACCTAAAAATGTTTTGCTCGGTGTTGAAATAATACCGATCAACTTAAACTGTATCTGTAATGCTTTATTTAAATTAACGATAATAAATTATACGATTTATGTCATTTTTTGTTTTTCTTTTTGTCTTCCTACGTTGTAAATTATCATTCCGTTTGATTCCAGTGTCGTTGTTAGTTACACGATCTCATTTTATATACCGATAAAAATATACATATATATATTTATCTATCTATTTATCTTTTCATTTTTGTCCAAGGTAACCCAAAAAAAATTACACTGGAATTAATAATCTTAGCTTGTGCGTGTATGTAGATATAAATAATAAAAACAAATTTATGATCTAATATACAGTGGTTCCCAAAGTGTTTGACCATGCACCAACCACCCCCTGGGGTTTCGCAAATAAAAAAAAGTTTCTCACAGGGGCGTAATCAAATGTTACACAATTTTGCAATTATTTACGTTCGATTTACGATTTGTTATTCGTGTGACAAGCTTCGTGTAGTTTGTCTCAATATAAATTAAAAAATTTCAAAACAAATGTTCATTCATCTAATTAATTATTATAATTAGTTGAATTTTCTAAAATATATTCTATTTATTGTTACTTAATATTTTAAAAAATATTATTCATCATACACACACACACACATTCAGCAAAGGGTAACTTGTTAGAATTTGATATAAGGATGTCTTGAGAAAACTTTGATTAAAACGATGATTTTATTTTATTTTTTTGCAAATAATTAGAAAATACAATATTATTATTTGTATATTTGATTAGTTCGTCATGAATTAATATAAAATATAAATATGTGTGCTTGTACACGTGTATCTAAAATATATCTTTTATATAAAACTAAAAAGATGAACAAAAAATAATGCTTCCGTTAAATCATTGATGATGATGATCCATCGAGAAAGCCTAAATCGATGATATAGTGGTTCTTTCGCGGCAACATGCTGTGTACGAGCACCTACGCCAAATATGTTCGTACTATGAAACGAAAGACGTCTTGCTGTTCTAGCTTCTATTCCATAATGGATAACATGATTTTTTTACCAACGTATTTGGACCACCGTTCGAAAAATTATGATTATTATTTATCGAATCAGTTATATTTGATTTCTTCGTATTCTTTTTCTCAAAGATTTAATCATCTAACGTTTCATATTTATTGATATATTTATAAACAATCATATCAAGAATTGTTTCTTAAATATGTTACATAGTCAAAAACATATAATTTTTGTTTGATTTAAATTTAAAAAAATAAACCTAATTAAGTTAATATATTTTTAATTATTTATTAAAAAAATAATTCTGCTCTGTATCAAAAACATTTTTACTTTGTAATACGTTTTTTAATTACAATATTAATTGGTATTCTTTATGGTGTTGACATTTTTAAAAAATTATTACATCTCTAAATTCAATATTATTTGTAATTAAATAAAAATTTAAACTTGATCACAACACACACATATTTATCCACTTAATTAAATAATTAATTCCCATATAACAAATACACCAAAATAATCATCATAAATGTTTAACCATAAATGTACATTTTAATGATAAAATATTTGTATAAAATATTATATATTTAATTTAAAACGCGTTATAGAAACAGAGAATAAGATAAAGATAGAAAGAAAGGACAATAATTAGTCGACAATTAAAAAGGGGGGTGTAAAAGGGTTTGGTAAAACTATAAAATCTTTTCTTTCGTGACCTTTAGCACCATACGATCCGCCTTCAGGAATACGAGCGACGACAAGACTCACCGATGGAGAAACATAGTGATTACCCACCCACGTAGGCGTTGACTATGCCGATAGAGTCGAAACTCTCGCACATGGGATTCGCAAAAGCACTTTTACAAACGCTACAGTTTCTCCGAGATCTTTAAAAGAACAAGAAAAAAAGGAAAAAGAAAAAGAAAAATAAAAAAAAACAAGAAAAGAAGACTCGTGTTGTACCATCGCGAGCACCGTTTCGACCATAAAACCAGGAGTTATGGTTATTTAAAAACTTATTGGCCCGCCCATGTTCTCTTTGCCAAAGAAAGAAAGAAAAAAAATGAGTGAGTGAGAGAGAGAGAGAAAAAAAAGTCAAGAAGGGAGGAAAAAAGAAGGGGTGGAAACAACGTTGACCCAGTCGAGATAAATCAAAGGATATTAAGACCCTTATTTTCACTATCTCCCTTTACACCCACCCACCCTTCACCTATCCTCGTTCGGCTCTTAAAGAAACACGCATGTAAAAGATAAAATGAGATAGCAAAAAAAAAAAATAATCAAAATGAACATCGTAAAATTGGTCTTGAAATCTTACTACTACTTATGGTTAGCTACTTTACGTCTTTAATCGCATAATCTCTTAAGTTTGAATATTCCAAAAATACATATATATATAATTATTAGATATATGAATATAATAAGGATAAAATTATTTAAATTAATAGTCATATATATATATATATATATATATATATATATATATATATATATATATATATATATTTAATACAATAAATTTATATTACCTTTTTTAATTATTAATATATTTATATATAGGGTTAGGCAAAAAGTTACTTCGTTTTTTAATGCCAAATAGTATAATAAATTTATTTTAACATTTTATATTACTTTTAAATTACTTTATCATACGTGTAATCATTCATACTTACTTATCAATTGTATACCAAACATATGATATACTTTGATATCTAATTATAATAAAAATATTTGATAATTAAATATATTAAATAGGAAGCATTTAAATGTGTATCAATATTAGTATTGTTCATTAAAATTTCTGATGAAATTTTAAACCTATAGCAAAAGTTCTTTTCTTTATTCACATATGTATATATGATACATCGTAGTAACATATGTGTACGTAAGCAGCTCGCACGTTGGAAGATTATTAATGAGTGCATCTCAATCCGGCCATTTTTCCACGTCGCACTGGGTAATGCACGAACCGCGGGGGGTGAGCAAGGTATATTGGCCGATCAATCAAAATGAGCTCAGCTTGGCAACGTCTCACAGCCGCCGACGCCAAGGTTTCTACTTCAATACCTCTAAACTATCTTTTTCCCAGCTTAGATCATCGAATCTCCCCTTACCTTCCTACCTACCTCCCCTCATCTTCACTCGAACAACCGTGAAAATCCTTACCCTTGATCCTTGACCGGTTCTTTCATGATCAAGGTCAATTGTGGATTTAACAACAACAAAATTGATAAAAAATATATTCATCGTTCTGAATTATTATTTTTTATATAAATGGAATATCGAATAACGTGGTTAATTTTGTGCGTTTTTACTAATTAGGTTTTCTAAAAAACAGATTAGCTAAACCTTCTTTTTTGAAGACAACTGTCCGTGGTTTTGCATTCGTGTATTTATTAATTAATTAATTATTAATTATATAATATTTAGGTGATTATTATTCATCGTTGGTTATTTTTAATGATCATTATATTATACGAAAATTATAATTAACCGTTGATTTAATTATCTAGACACATAATTTAATTGATATTAGATAAAAATATTAAAATATATATTTATTAAATAATATATGTATTATAATATTAATAATATACTTATTAATATTTAATATATTTAATAAATGTATATAATATTTATATGTAAATATATATATATATATATTAAAAATTAATTTGAAGAAAAATTTATATTCTTTAGGAAAATATTTTGTAGAAAATATAACATAGAATTTTTGTAAGTTATTATTTGACGATTTTTAAGAAGAGAAATAGTGTTAGATTTAAAACTGTGATTCATAGAGAAACAGTAAGTCTAAGTATATTCAATAGTACATTCCATTTGTCTTTCATAAGTTTTTAGAAAAATTTGAATAACTTTTAACATGTAAACTAGAACTATACACTAGTTGTTGTCATTGGTAATGGTTAAGAAGTATACAAATTTGTAGAAAAGTAAATTACGTTGGTTACGGTCACGTTTACTATTTTTTAAAAAAAGAACATTAAACATAACTGACAGAAAAAAAATCATTAATTATCTGAATGGTTCAATGGGGTTTTGACATTTTGAAAGAAAGGGTTATTCGAAGAAAGTAGAACTTTTCTATTCATAGGGAAATTCCATATTTTAAAGGAATCTAGATCATGTTAGAAGTCCTTTATAAACTACAACTATTAAATCGTCCCCAAGGAAAGTGAACTTTCATTCATTTCTTTTCCTTTTATTCTTCATCGTCCTACTTTTGATTTCTCTTGTATTCAAATCATTAATATAAAACTCAAAGGGGTTTTCTTGTTGACTTGTTGAAAACTGAAAAAAGGAAAAAGTGAGTAAATTCTGTTGAAATCTTTTCTAGATTTAATCCTTTTATAGGATTTGTTCTTTTTGTAACATGAAAGAAAATCAGAATTTTGGTTCTACCACAGTGAAGATGAAAAATAGTAAACGAAAAAAAAATTGATATTAAATTGTATTTATTTCGTTTATTGTACAAAATAATTATTAATTGGTAATAAATATAATATAACATAATAATATAATATATATAATATATAAAATAATATTATATATTAATATGCTATATTAATTATATTATATTATAGTATATTAATATAATATATTATTAAAATATTATTATAATTACTAATATTATATATTATATTATATTATATACTATATTAATTATAATATATTATTTATAATAATTTATTTTATAATATTATATATATAAGATAATATTATATTAATAAATAATAATTAATAATGAACAAAACTTCGTAATACATTTGATTACCAAAATTTAATTAAACAATCCTATATAAATTTCTACAACAGAAATAAAAATCGTTTTATATATCAATATTTTGTTACTAATAAAAATTCATCGATTAATTCAAGGTATTTTAATTCTATTTAAATTTATTCTGAATTTATTAGAATTCTTATAATATTTCGAACGATATTTTATGTTAATCGAGTTCACATTTGTTCTTTTTTTTTTATTTCAACATCTTGTTCTATTTCCTATATGAATGGTAGGAGGAATCAAGCATAACCGGAAAGAAAAAAAAATCGAACGTGGAAGGTCGTCTTCCACCAACCATACACATATACATATATATATATGTATATATATACACATATGTCTACAAACGTAGGTTGGTCACTGAGATGATCGAAAAAGCCGGTCAGCCACGTGGCTTAATATAATTGCCTCTTATGTTCAGCTCAAGTCTTCTTTTCGAACGATACAAACCTCAAATTTGTCTCTAATTTTGGTTTAGAATATTTTCCCTTTTTTCTCTAACCCCTATTTCAAATTATTACTTTTTTTTCAACATCGAACTGATGTACAAATCGTTTCTAACGTCACCGTTTACGTAGAAAATAACGGATTTCCTAAAAATCGTTTCAGTTTAACACCACACATGTGTGTTTGTGTGTGAATTCTAATATCTTTTAATACAAAGAATACCACGAATCCATTTGATCATTATAAATATATATATATATGATTCTTATAAGCTAACATTTATTCATATTTTTAACGATACTTATGTTAAGAAAGAGTAATTCGAAGAAATGAAAATTTATTATTGAAGAATAAAACGTAGTTAATTAATAAAAAACATTTTCGCAACTCAAACAGCAACCTAATATTTTTCTATTTGTCGAACGTATATATACGTGTACGTGTGTTTGAAAGAAACCGATAAAGAAAAAATAAAAAAATAAAACGCATACTTGTAAAGATCTTTCTTAAGTATCTTTAAACATACGTGTGTGTAACACCAGTCAACTAACTCATACAATTACGTCCACACGTATATAATAAAAAAAAAAGAAAAAAAAATACATTCGTAGAAGAACATCCAACGGTGTATCTAAGAATAAAAAAGAAAAAAGAACAAGATTTTTCCTAGGACTAGGAAAATTTCTCTAACGCGCATTGAAAAGTTTCGTAATATTCGTGTCTCGGATTTACAACCAACGAAGAAACTGTAAACTGTTCGGTTGCTAGAACGAATAATATAATCGGTGGCACCGCGAAATGTCGTTGAGGATCTATGCAAATGTGTATCTATAAGAAAAAAAAAAAAAAGAAAAGAAAGAAATAAAAAAAAGGCGCGTTTCGTAGTACCTTACCTATCTACCTAAGAAAACGAACGCTTAGTAGCACGGTAATAAATTAACGTCGAAGGCATATACCCGTCTCTCTTGGTAAACCTCTACGATGATTTCTCACTGTATATGTGCTATTGCTAGTTGTAGTAGTAATAGTGTAGTAATAATAATAGTAGTAGTATTGGTTGAGTGAACCTATGCCAACAACAATGTTTTAATACAGGCGGGCTAACATTTTTCACCACATTTTGTGCGAAATTTCTGTCTATCTTTCTTTTTAGTATTTTTTTTTACTTTGTGGGAATATTTCTAGTTTTTTTTTTTTTTAAATTCGATTGACAACCACACCTATTTTTTGTACCGTTTTTTTTTTACAAATTCAATTTTCATATCAGGTGTCCACCAAGATTTGGTGTTCAATGAGAAAAGGAATGAAAATTGAATATTAAATAATTATTTTAATATTTTTATTATTTATATAAAATATTAAATTTGTAAAAATAATAAAATAATTAATATTAAAAATATATTAAATATTTGTATTATCTATTTCAAATATTAAATAAATAAAAATATTTTATATTTTTGTACTGTAAATTTTATACTTGTGTAATTTAAAATAAATATAATTTAATATTAGGGAAAGTGGGTTATTATATTTTTATTATTTATTTAAAATATTAAATATTAAAAAAAATTAATATATATATAATATAAAAATATTAATTTATTAAAATATTAAATAAATAAAAATAAAAATAAATAAATTATAAATAAAATATTTAAGTATACTGTAAATGTTGTACTTGTGTAATATAAAAAAAAATAATTAATTATTAAAGCATGGGGGTATTTTTTTTTAAATTAGAATTATATAATTATACTTTCCTCTTCATAATTCGCATTATAAATTTATGATCTAGGTTTTGTTTATCATAATAACAGGTATGCAAATATTTATCAAAAAAAAGATAGAATATTAGATCTTGACAATTAGAAAAAAAAATATAACATATCCCATATAAGTTACTAAAATAAAATCATTAGATATAAAAAAGTAAAGTAGATTATTAAAAATAGAAATAAACATTTTGACGATGTTAAAACGTTGAATAGCATTTCCTGACGACTTGTCCCACATTGATTTTTGTTCTATTTTGTTTTATTTCTAATTTTGTTTCTACATCTTTTTCATCTCATTACAAGCATTCAAAAAATCATTAGGATCGTTAGATCACACCTGTCTGATGGAAAATAAAAAATGAATGCGAGAGTTGTCATAAATCCCACCAATGTGTTTATCAGGTACACTTTACGTAAAGGTATGTGTTCACGTGTTCTCTCGTGTTGATGATGATGATGAAGAAGAAGACACGGGCAAAGTGTCAGAGGCGTGTGCGTGAAATCACGCGATTCTCGATAATGAATGACCTCAAGGAAGCCTCAAGGAATTCATTCGGATCTTAAATTACATATACAAGGTGTCCACTTTCTAATCGATTCATTATTGTTCATACAATTCACGATGTTATTTTTTTTTCAAATTACTTTATACAATTATTCAAACGTGAAATTATTTTCTTCCAATTATTTAAAAAAAAAATAAAATTTTTCTCAAATATTGAAAAATATCTGAGAGTTACAAGAATCCCTTAAAACTGTACCTCACATAAAAAACTATTCCTCTCCTTAAAAAAGTGACTCACGTGAGAAGAGAAAGTAAATTTCGGTTAAAAAAAAATCGTTCGATGTTCGAAATATCGTAAAAAAGTGACTTTGAAGGAACTGTTTGTCCATCATCAATTGTGTTCCTTAAAAAATTCGTAACGTTGTCACAAAAGGATTTTTATATTTTACCAATAAATTGGTAAAAAAAACACATATCTCACAGACCTTACGATGATTTAAGAGCAGATACTTTTTTATCATTGTGAAAGGTAAAAAAGCTAAAAAACTGACCTGACAAAAGGTTAAAAAACGATGTGGAAACATAATAAAAAAAGCAGTTAGTAGAGTGGATATTTGAAAGTATTTCAAACGTATCGAAAGTAAATGAATAGTGTGCAACTGTGTTCCTTTCTTAATTTCTTTGTAATAAAAAAAGAAAAAAGAGGAGAAAGGAAAAGTCAAAACTGAGAGAATGGTAAAAAAACGTGACGAACGATAAAAAAATACGAGAACTATGGTAAAAAACGAGAAACTTGTTAAAAAACGAAATCTAACACCCCCACCCCCACCCCCCTTGAAGAAAGGTAAAAAACGAAAAGGGAGCTAAAAAACTCGAGAAGAATGGTAAAAAAGTGGAAAGAGAGCTAAAAAACGAGAAGAATGGTAAAAAATGGAAGGACAGATAAAAAAGTCAGAGAAGAATGGTAAAAAAGTGGAAAGAGAGCTAAAAAAAACGAGCAGAGGGCTAACACACACACATAAAAAAAAGAAATCAAAAGAAAGGAAGAAGTAAATCTTAAAAAAGTATCAAAGGAATCGTGTACTAACCTTGAAACATACATACAAAAAAAAAACCATAAAAAATAAAGTAAGAACGGTGACACATCATCGAGAATCTGGTTTTTTTAGCCTTGCTTTGAAAATTAAACTAACGCGTAAAGTAAAAATTTTCTCTAAAAAAGTGTACTGATATATATATATATATATATATCATATTTTTTTGACCCACCCTAATATATATATATATATATATATATATATATATATATATATATATATATATTAGGGTGGGTCAAAAAAATGACTTTTTTTTTTTTTTCAAGTGCCACAGAAAAATGGGTTGCTAGACACCTTAAAACAATTCTCACCAAATATGAGCTCTTAATTTTAATAGGAAGATCCTCCACATCGCAGTTTTTTATTTTTTTTTTTTTCAGTCCAATAGATTAAAATTCATACCTCATTATTTATTTATTGTACAGAAAAATGTTTTAGACGAATTTTGTAGGAAATTTAATGCTCTTCAAAAAAGGTATCATATATTTTTTCCGTAAACCTCACCATTTTAATGATATTGAAGATTTAAATTTGATGATTTTTAGACAAATTTCATTTTTGTTTATGAATTTTATAACTCGACAATAAATGACTATTATAAGATGCGCGATACAAATTTTTGTAGAAAATTAAGTGCTCTATAAAAATGATGTCTTCTATTTTGGCGATTAAATTAAGCGTTCAAAAGATATTCAGAGACAGAAATCAGTACACATGAAAGTTTGATGATATATATATATATGGAACCACACATTTGTGATATATATTATATATTATAAAATACCAATTAATATAATATATCATATATCTATATATTTTTAGTATAAGTATTTTATACTTTGGTATATATACTATTATTTACCATAATTATAATATATTATAATTATTAAGTACCATATATATAAATACCAATAGTATATATATATCAAATACTATATATACCATAATTATAATATATTAATTATAATTATAATATATTATAGTATATAATAGTAAGTAATAAAAGTAATATATATATTAGATATAAATACTATTGGTATTTATACATATGGTACTTTCTATAAATGTATAAATTTTCATTAAAATAATAAAAACAAATAGAAAACTAGAGTTATCATTAAGAAATATTATTTAATTAATTAAAAAATAAAATAAAAATCATTGAAAGATTTATCGAAATTTTGTTAGTACAACCATTAGTAATAAAATCAAAAAATATATAATATATTAGAATATAAATGTTCATTAAAATAATAAAAACAAATGAGAAGATAGAGGTATCACTTAGGGACATTATTTTATATCAAGAATATGTCCCAAGAGCAATAAGATAAATGCTCGCCAATTGAGATTGATTTCACGATTCGATTTGTGGTCACGAGGACGTTCAGAAGAGATCAACCTAAAAGAAAAAGAGAATAAGAAAATATAGATAGATAGAATAAGAAAGAGTGAGAGAGAGAGAGAGAGAGAGAGGATAATGATCCCGAACTCATTTCGCGATCGTACCCTCTGATTGATCTGATTAGTCCGGCCTCGGGAAGAGGTCGACCGGTAAATGATCCCTAGCGATCTCAATCAGCTTCTGAAAAAAATAAAACAACATCGACATTCACCCTATCTCTTTCTTTCACTCACTCTCTTTCTTATTGTATCTTTCTCATTCTCTTTCAGTCTCTCTATTTATCCTTGTCTATCTTTTTTTATTTTATTTAACTTTGTTCAACCCATTTCCTCTCATTTAACGTTCCCGAGTCAGGTCCAACGCTTTTTCCTCTTCTTCTTCCTCCCATTCTATCCTCCAGGAAGATAATGAGAGCCTCCCATGTAGAAAAGGGGATTATTTGCTGTAGAGGAACGAAAATGCCCCGTGCTAGGGCTCATTATCGGATGCACGACTACCACGATTCTGGAGCGGCTCTTCTTCTTTCGACATACTCACAACTTTCCAACTATCGATTCTGCACACGGATCTTTCTAAGTATTTCTTCTTCTTATTATTATTTTTCTTTTTTTCTTATTTTCATTCTATTGATTTTCTATCGTGCCGCTATCGGTGTAGGATTATTGTTGAAACCGTAAATCAACGACATAGGTTGGGTTACAAAGGTTCTAGGAATTGGAGCAAACTGATATACTTTCATCTAATATTTTATTTTAATTTATTTGAAAAATATTTATTGGCATGAAATGGATAAAAATGTAGAAAGGAATATTTTTAGGTAAGGGAAAGATTTTTTTTTGTTTTTGGTGATGTTGTATGATTGTATTTTTTTATTTGTATCATAGGATATTGAGGGTATCAGAAAAGAAATGTGTTGGTATTCCAGAAGATAGCTAATAGTTAAATTTATATAACTTTAATTTTTTTTTGATAATAGAAAATTATAATAGTTAAATAAATTAATTTATAAATTTTATAATTTTATAAAATTAATATAGGTAAATAAATAATTACATAATTAATAACAGTTAATATTAAAATTTATATTATATAATTCCAATATTTGTATGTGACAATAGAAAATTATAATAATTAAATAAATTAATTTAGAAATTGTATTATTTTATAAAATGATAATATTTAAATAAATAATTAAATAAATAACAATATTTCATAGTTCATAGTTAAATTTATATAACTCCAATATTTGTTACATGTAAAAATAAAAAATTATATTTAATTTTATAACCAATAAACCTCAAATTTAAAAATATAAATAAAAAATATATTAACACACTAATATAAGATTTAAAAATCAAATAAAACGGCAAAGTCTTCATTAATAAAATTACTAAAATAGTGAAATGACATTTTTTTAAAAGATGTTTATAGCAAGAAGAGAAATTTCGATTGTGTGTATGAAACAAGTAATACAAAATAAAGAGTATGAATCGTTAAGTACATGAATACTTTACTTACATACATTGTACAAAAAAAAATCTCGAGACACTTTTATTAAACGTACGTTTGACCACAAGAGAAACCATTAATAGTTAAAACGTGCTCATGCATACGTCGAATTTGTGTCTAACACAATGTTCCCAACAATTTCACGTGAAGCTTTTCCTAATACTTTTCTATGCTAGAACACTTACATTAGACAATGTCATTCTTAGTTTTTACGAGCCGACACTTAAAGTGAATTTATATTACATCTATTGTTTAGTTTAACCAATCGCAAAATAGAAATCGATTGTGTACACTTATATGATATTTATATTTTACAAAATGAATTGAACTAATATTCGAATAGACGTTTACTTTCTAGAAAGTTGTTGTTGCAAAGTTTCATATTGAACAAAGGGGGTAAGCCACGAGTCATGAATCCACTTATGGTTGCTGTTTGCATGTTTTAATTTATAATTTGTAATTGTTTGTTTCTTCATTTATTCTAAAATATTTATCAATGTTATTTAAAATTGTAATAAATATATGTTTATGTTATTCTCACGAATAATTTTAAAATTGGTATGAATTTGGTTTATTTCATTTCTGAAAAGTTTGCCGACCTTTGCTTTATAAAAAAAAATAAAAAGGTATCGTAATAGGTATTATACCTAAACTCAAACGTGGTATTTTATTTCTCAGTGAGGAGTAACACGCACACGTGGAGTCCATGGTTAAAACACGCGATGCACAATCCGTATTACTTCTAGTTAACATTCGCATGTTTGGTATTCGCAAGTACCGTTCCGGAATTCCGTTCCAGTTCGTTTAATGAGGAACGATTTTTTAACATTC
Source organism: Polistes dominula (assembly GCF_049000335.1). Taxonomy (NCBI): domain Eukaryota; kingdom Metazoa; phylum Arthropoda; class Insecta; order Hymenoptera; family Vespidae; genus Polistes; species Polistes dominula. The sequence goes on from NW_028300899.1 coordinate 5,366,482, forward strand.
CTACGTTAAGCCAGCGTGAGAACCGCGAAATGTGGGGTCGCGGCCCATAAAATCCATGAGTCAGTCTGAGCTTTCTGTCTTCTTTTCATCTCATATTATCTCACTAGATATTACAAATATTCAATAGTATAAGCATATTATTTTGTGTATGGTTATAGTTGAGTATCCTGAGTTTCCTGAAAAGTTCATGTCAATTTGTATTATTCACCTTAAATTGATACGAAATTTTCGTATTACAAGGTTGCAATACTCAAACTGACTTGTCCGAAAAATTTGTACCAATTTCTAAAGAAAATTGTAAATAGGTAAAATGTAACTATATTATTTTGTATACTTTTACATATAACCCTTAACCCTTATCGGTAGTAAGTCACATAATAAGTGACATATAAATAATATATAAATAATTTAATTATTTACTTAATAATATATACAATATTTTAATATATATTACTATTTTATATATTAATAATATAATTAATTTCATTAAATAATTTTATATATTAGTAAGTACTCCTTCAAAAAAAAAGAAATAAATAATAAATTATTTATATAATACTGAACAATTTTTATTAATTTAATATTTACCGAAACCACTTATAATTTAAGTTACAATCATAAATATAAAAATCTGACGAATATATAAATTGGTAAATAATTTTTTCAAATATATTTAAATATATTACACGTGTTACTTTTATAATTTTATAAATAACAAACCAAATAAAAATATTCTAACGTAAATTTAATTAAGAATAATAAATAGTATCTATAATTTATGCGAATAATAAAAGAATAGAAATAGTTCGTAAATCTTTTTAACAAATGGTATCATGATCGAGTGAAAATGAGAATTTAAGCGTTTAAAATGTAGAATTCAAAGTCTCGAATGCCAGACGTCTGGACTGAAAAGGATTCAGGAAGGATAGAAGAAGAAGAAGAAGAAGGATACGCTGTTGGCATTCGTTCGTTTGTATGTTCATTCGTATGTTCGTTCTATCAGGGAAAAGAAGAAGAAGAAGAAGGGGGGTTAGCGCGAGCGAGATGCATTTCGTGGATTAAGAACGTTATATACCTGCCGGTCTCACGGTGAGCCCAGCGCGGTAGGAGTCTAATAAGATGTAACTAAATTATGATTGGATTCATCATTGCCGCGAACGGGATTCATATGGTCGATAGTTTCTACCATGTACGTGTACTTACCGATGCAACTGCATGGTCAATAATTTATCGGCTTACCGGCATTCTATATGAAGCGTGATATACCGTGATCCCGAATGAGCGATTGCCGACGGGTAAACCAAGAAAGAAAAGGAGAAAAGACAAGAGAAAGAAAGTAAAACAGAAAGAGATGAAACATGAAGGAGAAGATGAAGAAGAAGAAGAAGAAGGATTCACTCCACACGATCCTTTCTGCATACTCCTGTTTCTGACTCGTCCAACCGATATCAACTGTTTGCTCTCTTTCTTCTACTATTGAACTCAAGAAAGAGAAAGATAGAGAGACATGGGGGTTGGTTGCACTTTCAGCAAGCTCTCATACTTTCCCAGCTTCATCTTCCTTCCATGATCTAACCATCGTTATATTTAGATACTAGTAATATGTCTCGTACTTTTGAAAAACGTTTAAACTTTAAACTTGATATAGAAACCATATCTTGTATCCAACCGAGTAATATATGATGTGATATTAATTACAAGAACATGATTTTTCGATTAGATTACTTACGAGATATTTTTATTTTTTGTAAGAAATTTTATTATTTATTTAAATGTTTATCGATATGGGGTACACTGTAACTTAATGTAGTAATATTGATAGGGTTAATTACAATATTATATTAGGGAATAAAATAATAATTAAATATCAAGAATTTTTTGGGTGATATTATGGTTTAATCATAGTTAACTTAATTTTATTTTATTGTTCAAGATTTTAATCTCTTATATTCCATATTATAAAATTTCAAAAACTTTAATGAACAAATTTTCAAAATTCACAAAGTACAACCACAAATCTATCATAGAAATTAAATAAAACAACATAGCATAAACGAAAACAAAATTAATCTTTTATATGTATATAGGTTCCTTAATTTCTCAATTTATTTTCTTTTTTTTTAGACTTGTCAAATTTGGTGTTCCACCTAAAGACAGTTACTATGGGGTTATAAAAGTAACGAGAATTTCTTTATCTTATTTTTTTCGTTCGTTTCTATTGTGTTCTCTTTCATACTGATTTCTGATCATTCTAATCCTCGAACACATTCTTTCGTTTCACAAAAAGATCGAGGCACCCTTCGAATGGGCTCAAAGTGGAGCGAGTCTCTCTCTCTCTCTCTTTTTCTCTTTCTCTTCTACATTTATGATACGGTCGATCTTTTAGGGCGGTATCGTTGCGTGAAACCAACTCATCGTGGCACAACGAGGCCCTAACGACGGGCATTCACTATGCGCCCGTTTGCCCACGTGACATGCAAAAATCACCCTTCGCTAGAGGATGACTGGTAAGGTCTCCTTTCTCTTTCACTCTTTTTAACTATCTGTTTCTGTTTCTTTTTATTCTTTTTTTCTATATTTCGTTCATTTTTACCCCTACCTTAGAAGAACCACGCCGGGCTAATTCGACCAACAAAACGAACGTTTACGCGCCTTTTGCATAAACGCTTAGTCATTTAGTTTCTTCCTTCTTTCAACCCTAACTCTTTTCACTTCTTCACCCCTTTCTCATTCTTCGATCTTAGAATGGAATTAGGAATTTCTTTTTTCTTTTTTTTTCTTTTTTTAAAAGGTAACATTATATGTTTATTCATTTTTCATTTCTTTTCTAACAAGTATATTAGATTTTGAATTTAGTTCTTTTTTAGATGCACGATTTATTAATTAATATAGCAAAAGTATGTATTATTATTTTTTTAAATAATAAAAATTTTATTAATTATTTTCTATTGAATACAATTCTATTATTTGTATTTCTTTTTATTATTTAAAAATAATAATAATAAATATTATTATTATATGCATAACAAAATAATATATAATTATATTGGCGTAGTTAATAATATAATTATATATTTATAATAATATATTTAATTATATTGATTATATTATAATTAAAATAAACTATAATATAAATATATATTAATATATATATACTTATATTATAGTTTATATAATATAAAAATTATAAATTAATTATATTAATTGTAATATATTTGTATATATATCAAATATATATACAAAATTATATTAATATAATGGTATAGTAAATAATCGTTATAGTTTGTTAATGTACATTTAGGTGATACAATATTAAATAGTAAAAATTCATTGAAAGATGAGAAAATAAAATAACGGGTTGACTTTTCCACACATCAATGTTTTTTTTTCACTTCTAAAAGAAGAAACTTAGTAAGTGGAATACCTAACGGTAAATCTTGAAGAAAACTTTCTTTTCTTTCTCTATCTTTCTCTCTTTATTTTCTCTTTCTCTCATTCTCTTTCAAACCATTGAAACCCTTCTTAAATATTGTCCAAGTCTCTTTTTACGACTTGACCCAAGTTTATTCGATCGAACACTATTATTCAATAGGCACGAGTTCATTTCACTGAAATTGACGCCGACCATCACTACCGTCAGCAAAATAGTTTTTTCATGATGAAAAAAGAAACAGTAAAAGAAAGTAAATAAAGGAAAGATCAAAACTGTGTAACAGAAGTAAAAAAAGGTACCATAAGAAAGCTTTAAAAAAAGAAAACAAAAATAAGTGACTCCTATTTTTGGAACAATCAAGTAAAAAAAGGTTATTTATTGACTTTTTATGACTAACTTAACCCCACATGCCTTTTCTTTTTTTATTTAATACTTCTTTTTCTTCTTTTTTTAAATATTTATTTTATTACATTTTATTATTACTATCATTTTTTTTTAAATCCTTTTTGTATTAGTTTTCTATTTTCACTCATTTTTTGCTATTCTATTTGGAGAAAGTTCTAAGGGGTAGCAATTTAACAATTGCTTTTTTCAAGATAAATATTTTACCATTACATCAACAAAAGTCAGTATCGTAAATCAGTAAAGTTAATCTGAAAAATATTAGATTTCTCAACAAAAGAAAAAAAACCGAACTTTTTTACCCATCCATGGAACGTAAAAAACTGAATCCTACTAGTCTGTAAAAAACTCTGGTCAAGGTTTAGTTTTGTTGTCTCAAGGGAGAAAAATTGAGACTGCAGGGTTAACATTTTTTACGTTTCATTGTAAAAAGAAAGTTTCGAGAGTAGTAGAATACATTCCTGACCAGAATCAATCCATCAAGCATACGTTGGACGTCTAAAAAACTGATCGTATAATAGAAAAATCGACGTGACCTATTCGTCGATTGTTAAAAAACGATTCTGTGCTCGTAAAAAATAAGAAAAAAACACATTCGACGGTATATAATATTCGTTTTTTATCAAACACAATAGTTTCTTCTTTTTTACGGTTTTCAATCCGATTCAATTTTAAGAGGGTTTAAAACATCTCGTAAAAAAGTCGGAATAGTTTTTTGATACTATTGTAGTATCAATCATTAAATGACAAAAACATTCCAATAAAAAAATACAAAACAAAGAATCGGATACACTGTAGATTCGTAAAATTGTTAAAAAATGAAAAAAACGTTTGCACACATTTGGTTTTAACTCGTCTCCTGTATTTTCATTTTTTAAGTTTTTTTTTAGCAACCGAGTTATACGAAGAAAGTTCGAAGAAAACTTGTGGCCCTTTGCTACAAAAAAAAAAAAATGTAGGATTGACTTCGACCTGCATTACATCAAATTTTCTTTTTCTTTTTTTCACCCACGTATCTTCGAACTAGCATCAAATACCTGTGCACTCGAAAATGAACGATCTGCTAGGAACATCTTCCCTATGAAACCCTCTTTTCCTCCTGCTAAAAAAAAGATTTAAAAAAGAAACCAAGAAGAAGAAGAAGTAGAATGAAGGAGGACACCTTCTTTTTTGGATCGTGGATAGACGACAGGTGCGAGAATCTGCTTCCTCAAACTACGTTTGAAAGAAAACCAAAGCATCCACACATAACCCACACCATATCGTGAGAAAATATTTTCAAACCACTACGTCACGCAAAAGTATGATAAAAATGAATTGAACGAAAGAATACGAACACAGAAAAAAAAAAGATCATAAAAAATAAAAAGAAAGATGAAGGTGATCGTAAGAAGGATCTCGAAAAGGAATCACAAAAGTCTGATAATTTTCGCGCTACCTTGATAATTAAGGTTAAATTTAGGTGAGTAATGGATGAGGGGTGTAGTAGGGGGAAGAAGTAGAGAGGATGTGACGTCAAAAACAAAAGTTGATCACTCGACTCGTTCGTAATGCAAAAAAAAAAAAATAAAAATAAATAAAGAAATAAAAAAGAGAGAGAAAGAAGACAGAAGAAATCTTGTGTCTCGTATCGAATGACGCAGCATCCGCAGCATTGATCCAGCACAGCAGAGAAAGAAAAAAAAATGGGAGAGAAAGATGGATAGAAAGAGAGAAAGAGAAGAGAAACGAGAGACCCCGTGCTGTCGTTTCTTGATGAGCACGACGAGAGACATCGTATGTCGATTCAAGATATCGATATAGCTGACCTCAATGACCTTTGTGGATATCACGTTGGTCGCGGCATGGACTCTTACACGAAGCGGAACGCGATATACAAGCTGCAGGTTCTGATTGCTCTCCACAGATGTGACGGATACTACCCCACCTTCCTTTTCTTTCTCTCTCTCTCTCTCTTTTTCTCTCGTTTATAGTCGAGACACAGGTATATATACGTCGAATTAGAGAAAGAGAGAGAAAAGGTGTCCGATGTTGTTCGCTTTTACCAACCGTCGAATCGATTAATGCTGTACGACTCGATAGGAACAGGATCGATATGTTCAACTCGATCAACATCGAGAATGAAAGATTCCTCAAGAGATTTCCCCCCCCCTACCCCCCTCTACTTCTTTTGAGAATTTCTATTAAACAAGGGAGTGTAATAATGTTCTTGTATTTTGTTGAATTCAAAACTATTTTAAGTAACACAGATATTTTATTGAACATTTTTTTTTTAAGGAGGTAAAAATGATTGATTAAGTATTTCAAATTTGTTCTTTCAAATTTATTCTAATTAAATTATAATTAAATATTTATAATTATATTAAATTAAATTATATGAAATTAACTATGTAGTTATTAATTAAATTATAATAAATTATAATTTAAATTATCTTTATATATATATATTTCTTCTGTGCACGTTTATGTAATTAATCTCTTCCTAAACGGCTGGACCAATTTTAATGAAATTTTTTGTTTCTTCAGGTGGATTCGAGAATGGTTTAGATTTATAATTCGGTCCAAATTAAGTTGTTTATTTAATTAATTTTTTATTTATAAATTGTTATACGAAAAGTTTATAGGTTGAAATTAATCGATGTTTTTTGTTGATATTATACTTTTCAATATATTCGATATATTTCTCTTATTATTTCCTTCGTGTTATTATTGTGTTACAAAAAATCGTGTGCTAATTGAAATATTACATTAAGATCTAATTAGTGTTTAAAGAAATTACTCATATAATGTCTGAGGATATTAAAATATTAATCAATTCTCCATGCTTTTCAAAAGTAGTTTTCCTTATCAACTATTATTTTACTACAACAAGTAAATATATTAACAAATTTGATTTTAACTATGAGAAAGTTTAGATATTTTCATATAAATACGGAAGTATATATTAATAGTAAAAAAAAAATCGCAATAAAAATTATGCTATGTGCTAAGTTGGAAAAAAAAACGCGTGCAATAAAATAGAAGTTTTCACGTCAGCCACAGCAACGCGTGACCGGGGTAGTACCCCTAGTATTATTATATAATTTATTAATATATTATTAAAATATATTGCATGTTTAATAAGTAATATAATTTATGAAATATATTAATATAAATAAATAAAATACCTACATAAATATTTATATATTTAATTTAAAATAAATAAATGCAATTTTTTAACTAACAAAGATATATTTCATTGAACGATTTTTTCCCAATGGGGTAAAAAACCCTTACTTAAATATTTCATACTCACACATTTGGTCTTTGAGATTTATTCAACTAACAATAAAATATCTAAAAAAAAGACATATATATATTTTAATTTAAAATAAATTAATGCAATTTTGATGCTTGACTTTTCTTCTTGAATTTAAAAAATTCATTTATTTCAGAATAAGTTTATAATATGAATGAATCAATATTGGATACAATAAATGATTTCATGCTACATTTATAAAGATTATCTCTCTATAATATTTGGACAATTCTTTACACATTTGTAAACTCTAAATGATCTACTTTTGAATGAAACTATTGTGTAAACTCGACTTCTGCTTTGACCTGTTTTTTATTTTCCTGTTACAGATTTTTCAAAGTACCCTACTTTGATCCCAAGTAGGTTTATTGTTATCCTGCTCGTGTCACTCATTTGTAAATTTTCTTTACATAATAAATAGAAAACCTCACTGTAAAATTCCTTTAAACGACAGAAACTCGTGAACGAATTCTATAAAACGATGTGATCTATATAAAAAACAGAATAAAACCATACAATGTCTATAAATCAACTACTGACACTCACCAGACTAGTTTTAACAAGGAACAAACGATGAGATCTGCTCCACAAAAAGAAAAAAAAACAAACTACCCAATTTGGTCAACGTTGGACAAAATTACGATGAAGAAGAAGAAAAAAAGAAAGAAAAAAAGGAGATCAGTATATTCGATGGTGACCATAAACTCGATAATTTACATATTCCCCATATGTGTTTGGGGTTCGTAGTATCACCTTAACAAATCTTCGCTATTCTCGAGCAACGTCGACACGAAATTCCCCCGAAGTTGACGAGGGTGACAGGTAGCTCGTAATGTTTTACGTTGAAGAAAAAAAAAAAGAAAAAGAAAGAAGAAGAGAATACTTTTTCTCGGTCACGATTAAGGACCGTGGGCGGGGTGGTGGTGGGGACTTTCTACGATCAGGATTAATGACATCATAAACCTAATAAAATATCACCGAGTAGGGCAACAATGCGGGCGAATTCCCCTTTCGAAAATAAATTGAGAACGAGAACCCTCTCTCTCTTTTTCTTTCTCTTTTATAAACACACATACACACATATGAAAATAAATACATATGTGCATTAATACATACAAATGTGATCCTTGAACTGATGGATGATGTAAATAACTGTGCCCTATCTATCCTGACGCAACCATCGAATGGTTACGAAACACTTTTCCCAGCAGGTGGTTTCTACGTTGATCTAACAGTGGCAGTTTCAAAAAAGGGAAGAACGTAAGCAGAAGAAATAGAAGAAGATAGAAAAACGAACGAGAGAGTAAGAGGAAGAGAGAGAGAGAAAACGTGGGTTACGCCCACAAGTGGAAAAGTCATCCGACCTCGACTCGATTTATTTTTTTTCGGTTTTCTTTTTTTATCTTCTTCTCTCTTGTGTTTGCTCCTCTTTTCTTTCCCCTATCTTCTCCTCCACCTAGTGGGTTTTTTAAAAAGAAGATCGGCGTATCTCGCATGACGGCCAATAAAAATGAAAGTCTACCGACGACGGGGGTAGAACGCTCTGATCCTGTCATCGTTTCTTTTTATTTTTCTTATTTTTTTTTAACCTTTTTTACTTTCTTCCTTTTTCTCCTTCTATTCTTTTTCTTCTTTTTTTTTTTTTTTAGTAGCAAGAGGGTATGATGTTTTAGGTTGATCTTTTTCACTGGATAATAGTTCTTTTTTTTTGTACATAAATTAGAAAAAATTATTTGTGCTAAGGGTGTTTCATTTTTATTCTAAAAAATTGTATCAATTATATTTTATATGGAATAAAAACGAAATTGGATCGTAAATAATTGTTTATTAAATTATTTTAAAAAAGAGTTCAAAAATTAGAAATTATTGATATAATTGAAATTATTTATTATTATATAATAAATAATTTCATATAATAAAATAAATTTATTAATGTTAATAAATTAATATAATTAAATACACACAATTAATATAATAAAATATTATATAATATTTTATAAAAATATTAATTTTAATATTTATATTAATAATATAAATATTATAATTATATAGTATTTATACCTATAATTTATAATTATAAATATAATATTATATAATATTTTATATAAATATTAATTTTATTAAATAATATAATTTTTAGATATTTATAAAATATATAAATAATAAAATATCTTACAATTTTCATCATATAATCAAAGACCCTTTTTATTCAAACAAAAATGAAACACCCTACATACAATAAATATATATATAATACTATAGAAATGAATCAAATTTGTATCAAATATCGTAGAGCTTTAATAAAAAATTCTAAGCATCTATTATATATTATACATATCAGGTATGTATCAAGAAACGAAAGTGTACACCGGGCCCGCCCGTTTTGAACGTTCACAATACAAAATTAAGATAAAGATCGACAGCATCCTCTTCGCTATCGGAATCACAACCATTTACTTTCTCTCTCTTTACTCGTTTCGTTCATGGGAGACGATAAAAAAAAAGTAATAATAATAATAAAAACGATAAACATAAGATAAATCGGTTTTTGCGAAACGATCATTCAAACTATCATAGAAAAAATCTTGTCTCAACGAGATCGTGAAACAAACTACATTCGATAAACTCGTAGAAACATTCAAGTTCAACGCATCTGCGGTTTTTCTTGCGGTTTCAATAAAATAAAATGAATTTTCACGTAACGCGAGTTACACGTTGAATGAAACGAGACATTCGTGTTGTATAACATTGTGAAATATGATATTGGATTGTTAACGTTGCATATCGATCATTATCAAAAGAAAAAATAGAAAAAAACTGGGGATCAAAATCTTTTTTTCTAATCAAATTTTTCATCGTCCCCATACCCCTTATCTCACGACTTCTATAATATTGTATCGTGAAATCATGACGTGAAGTATTCTACTCAATATGATTGCAACACGAGAAGCATTTGCGTGTTTATTTTTAGTTTCTCATTTTTTTTTTTTTTCAATAAATAAAAACGAAAGAAAACATTTCTCAAAGAAATCGTTTCAATTTTCATATCTCGATAAGATTTCGAAATATTTTGAAGTGAAAACTTCTTTAAAATGGGAGTGATCTGAAAAATAAATAAACGCGGTCGGTCAGGAAACGCAGCTATGAAACAGCTGCTATACTAAATAATGAGAGAAAAAGATACAAACATATAGAATTGAGCCTGCGAAAGAATGAGACGAAATATAGCTATACAGTTTTTCCTATTCTCGGTCTCTCGGTCTCTTTATGCTATGCTTCGTAGTTATCGCTCCTGGTTGTATATGTGTGCATTTGTGTGCGACTGCAGCATACTACAAAGCGTGGACACATATTATTTCGATACTCGAAATGTTTGTAGGTAGGAGCGATAGAAGGGTAGAAGAAGAAACAGAGATAAGCACGTAGGTATGCGACAAAAATATAAGGTCCAAACGAACCGACGGTCGAAATAAAAAAAAAAAGGTGCGTGGTCTGTTTTTATTTTACCAAAAACGTGGTATTTCTTTTCTATTTAAAAATGTTTCTATTTTATTGAAAAATTAATATTAAATTATTTATCTCTCAAATATTGTAATTAACAAATTATGAAATATATAGAATATAATAATTGTATTGTCAGCAATATTTTACAAAAAGAAATGATTATCAGATACATCAGAGAAAAAGAATTAGAGAACACTGTAGAATACATTAGGAGCAGCTGACAAACTCCATTCAAAAGCAAGTAAATTACTGTCACATTTTAAGTCGCATATAAGAAAATTAATTTATTAATTGTAATATTTGCGTATTTAAGAAACTTATACTAATGTTTCAATAAAATGAAAACATTTTTAAAATGTTGAACGCCCAGCGTGAATCGGTGGAGCTTACCACGGAGCTGAAATTTGAAACTCGTAGTGTACACAGTTCGATAAGCTGAGAAAGCGATACGATTCAATGCATTTTTTAGATTTTTTGTTATTCAGATCTTTATTTAGACAAGAGTATTTAGAAAGATAAGTTTGTGGTTAAAGAATAAAGACAAGACACGTTATAAATAATAAAGGGTCTCGAAGTGTTGTAGGCTATTAAGATGGAAAAGCATTTCTCGAAAAGATCTCAATTACTAAATCTCTCATTACATCTGTACCAGATCCTTTGTTCAGTCCAACAGTATTTTCCATATGTTTTTCGTAACATCTTTATTTCGTCATTCCTAAAATGTTTGTTAGACAGCGCAAAAATATAGATGAAAACGAAAAATTGAAAACCATCCTAACAAATAAAATTTTATATCTGAGTTTCACAAAAAGGATATTCTATATTTAATTAGTTTACGACGCATTATATTTTCCTCGATAAACATCCTACGATTTTGGTGTCTATCTACGACTATCGCATTTAGCATTCCATTTTTATTGCTTGAATTGGGAAAAGTGTACTTTTTATCAGCTATTCCACCAAGAGACCATACCGGTGATCTTTATTATATATGGTAATAATATTATATTAAATAAATTCTACAATTATCTTACTCTTGAAACTGTGCATTCGTCTCATTCTCTCGAAACTTAGATTTTTGAAGGTTTCACTTCTAACACGTGTGATCTGCACACATGTTTTTTTTTTTTTTTTAATTCTAGTTTAACGAGAAAGATTCGTCTTCTTTTTCTTCTTCTTTGTTGTTGGATGTTCGAATATGTGTCAGATAGAAAAATAGAACAGAACTCGTATTAAACGTTTTCTACGCGTCGTTCTTCTCCCCTTCTTAATGGGTTAAAATTACAGATCTTACGTTATACCAATACGAATGTTCTACACACCTATAAGAATTTTATTTCTCATAGAGAAAAAGAAGAACTAAATCTTCCTTTTTTTTTTATTAACAGACCCTGTAATTCCAATAGAAATAAATCATTCACAGGAACCTAAAAAATTCAACTTGTGTGATCCATGTTTTTGTAAAGGGTATATAAATTGCTTTATTTATAATAAATTAAAAAATAAGTTATTTTATTTTACAAATATTCGAAATAAAAATATTGTGCAAATCTAGATACATTACAAAACAGCATATGAATATAAGATTGCAATTGAATTGTGTTTCAACTACGTAAAAAAATAATAATTATAGATTTATCATATCATCTTAGATAGGAACGAGTATTCTATAGATATTCTAGCAAAAAAAAAGATTTATTATTTAATTAAAATAATATTAATAAAAAATATATTTATCATTAACAAAAAATGACATCAATTTAAACCATTAATTAAATATATATAATAATAAATATTTAATAATTATAATTATATATTATTTAACTTAATATTTTATTTAATTATATATTAAATAATATTAAATATACATATATTTAATTTATTAATTAATGATTTATATACCTATACTTAATTATTACCTTCTAAAAAGTATTTAAAAGTATTTAATATATGTATATATATTTCATTGTAATGTAAGTAATGATTCAATTGTATCAATACAATATCAATTGTAACGTAATTAATTATTAAATATATTTATTTAAAATAATTAAATTTATGTGTATAAAAAACAACAAGAATTTCAAAAGTTTTCTTATCACATTGAAATATTTTAAATTATTATTTCAAAATGAACAATTGCGGAACGTGTAAGAATACACATATGACTCATTATATATGAACTTAATGTATATTATATACAAGATACTTTTTAGAAGGTAATAATTTTACGTATAGGTATATTATAACTCATACATATATATTATAATAATATATGTATATAAGTATAGTAGATGTAAGAGTTACGCCCTCGATGATCGATCGACGTTTCGAATCTTACCTAAGCTAAGGTAAGAAGAAACGAGACTTCCTTTCGTTCCACGGCACTGAATCAGCAAATCCTTTGATATCGCGCACACAAGGCGGCAGCTGCCGCCGTCCAACCGATCTTTACATTATTTCGTTCTCTCGATAGGTGCAACGTGGATACATCTACCTATTTATATATATATAAGAGAAAGAGAGAGAGAAAGATGTGCATACATGAACCTCCTAGACGTCGGACATACTTGCAAGCGATATAATATCTCGCAACTTCGCATATGCCAACTTCATCGCATACCTTTCCTCTTACATTGATGCCACCCCGAACATTATATTTTCTCTTTCAAATATTTTCTAACAATAAGATCAATTGTATACCCCATCATACACCCCCACCTATTCACACTTTCCTATTAGTGAGACTGGAAAGTAATGTGGTTTTTAAAATGCAATTAAAAATTTAACACTAATTTGAAATACGCATTGATCTCATAAAATGGTAAACAAGTATATTTGTATTTGAGTTATTTCGTATTTAAGTTTGATTATAGATGAATAATATTTTATATTTCGAATACTCATAGTAACTATTATTGTGTTTCTATATTTTTAATATAATTAGTATATTAATATTAATATTTTGATAATGTAAGAATTAATAATTGGTTATTTGATTTTTTTTTATTTTTTGTTTGTGGTTGCAATATTTATTAGTAATTTATTTTATGTAGCATAATCAACGTTATTTCAATTTTTTTTTTTAATATTTTAATCCTAATATAAAACTTCGATTTAATTGAATTTTAATAATTACATTCAACAGTATAAGAAATTACGAATTTTAGAAATCGTAAATCAATTAGATCAAAAATTTTAAAAATTTCGAATAACAAAATAAAACCATGCATAACCTAAATTAATATTAAATTATTTATATCCTCTTTCTTTCTTATGTTAAAATAAAATATTATATAAAAAAAAATAACAAGAAAAGAGACCCTATCCAAAAATTAGCACAGTTGTTGGATAAGAAAAGATAATAAGTAATAAATATAAGATAGGGGTGATGGTGGAGTATCAAAGTGAGAGTGAGGGTGAAGGGGAGGTAAGGGGGGAGATTATAAAAGCGCACGCGCGGTCATCAAAGATCATAGTGCCGCACACTTCTCACGGATTGGAAGTAGTATAGGTGGACTGTCGCCCCCGGTACGACCCCGGAACGTACGATTCGTATTGTGCGCGATCGCGGAACGAACGATCGCTACACGATCTCCCGCTGCTAGATCGCCAGATCGCTAGATCCTGCCGGTACAGCGATCTATTGATCGCGAACAACGATCCACACACGAGGCCAAGTCGATATCAGTGACTAGCATCGATATCTTCCTACGTTTCCATCTATGCGGAAGTACATTTTACATATTTTATTTATTATTTATTATATTAATATAATTATATTATTTTTTAATAGAAATTATATATTATATGTATATTTTTAACTTATATATTATGTTATATATTAATTTATATAAATTATATTATATATTAAATATATTAAATATATAATATAATTATATAATTATATTATTATATAATTTAATAATATATTATTAAAATATATTATATGTTTAATAAATAATATAATTTATATATATATTTGTGTTTGTAAGTATAATATTAAAAATATTATATATACATTACAATATTTAAATATAAAATCAGAGTATTATAAATTACATTAGAAAATGAGATATGTTAAATACGAATATATAGAGATAATCAATTATCTATTAAAAATGTTTACGTAACAATTTCCAATTATATCGATAGAATTATAATTAAAATTAGATATTTGTTCTAACGTAAGATCAACGTCTCGATTACGTCGTTCAATTTCGATCAAGTGAAATTTCTTGAATAATATGCCACATACCAGACTGTTACGTGTGTTGCACGTTTGTACGTTCGCTTTAGGAGAGTTTAACGATTGATACGGACACGTTCTTGTGCATGATTCGTTTTAATTGAAATCTCCTAACATTTCACAGCTTTCGACTTATCAACTCCACCCTAAAAAACGTCTACTTTAAATCTTTTCTAAATATTTTTTTCTTCTTTTTCTTCCAATTTAATTATAAACGTACGGAGAACGGTGTTAATATCGGTAGATAAATGTTTCCCTTTTTTTTTTATATATTAATTTCACTATAATATTATTTCTCAGTAACGAACCATAAATTGTCGTATCGCATGATCAGGCATACAACTGATATACGCTGAAAATACTAGAAAAAAAAGATATTTCGCGAGAAATAACAACACGTCGTTTTAAATCAATTACAAATTCCATCGATATGATTATCTAATAGAAAATCAATAACATGTTAATTAATAATTTATTATTTGTTTAACATAACACACACATTTAAAATTAAAAGCCTTTCAAGCAGTGAAACCTTTTTTTCCCCCAAAATCTTTTCAATAGAAAGTGTTAGTAGTCGTTTGACCTTGATCGTTGAAAGGATTCTAAAAACCTGTAAACCTTCGAAAAGAAAGGTTTGTACTGTACATTAGGACGTCATTTTTCTTTTTTTTTGGACGAACTTCCTTTTCAGACATAACCTACCATAAATTAACCATAGGATGACTACATCAATAGACTCGTGCTGTGAATCTTTCAACATCCGGTAAAAGTGCCCAACACGCGTCCATCGACAATAGCAACCCTTATGCTACTACACCAATATTATGAAATTCAACTAAAATTATTACTATATATAAACTATTCATTCATTTATATTTATCCTTCAATATACAAAAAAATAAATAAATACAATAACTTTCATAATAAATTTATGCACTAAACTTATAACTTTCCAATGGTATTATAACCTAAATTTCTAAATAATGAACCACCACACTAATACTCAAGGTCAAATTTATATCCAATAAAGAAAAAGAGTATCAAATATAGTGAAAGTAGTAAAGGATTTTTTTCCCCATTAAACTGCTTCCTTTTTCTTTCTTTCCTCTTACTTTCTATTATCCTTTGAAAATAGTAAACTGAGACAACTTCATGGTCAAACCTTTTTAACAATATAGACGAAACTCTATTCCTATTCTTATAAAAAAAGAAATGGTTTAAATATGTCTTGGAAGAAATGGTGCCCTTGACATTATAATAGATGAACAGAAAAAAAAGAATAAAAAGAAGAAAAAGGAAAGGTAGGGGAAAGGGGGAGTCTGAAGAGTACGGAAGAGGGTCGTAGACGAGGCTGAGGTTAATGAGTTTGCTACTGCCTGTCACGAATAAAGGTACAGGTACTGTTGCTGACCGTACTGAAATAGGTATGTGTACTTACACATACATATACCATGGTACTTAGATATATCTAACTAAAGAAAGTATGATACTTCTAACGTTGTGTGTATACGCGGTTTTCTACGATGCATCCCCATTGGTTAGACCGATCTTCGGCACGAATTACCCGCTGGAAGGGGGCAAAGAGCAAACCACTCGCCGGCAAGATGGCGCCTGTTCTAAATTCAAAACAAGACGCTGCTTAGCATATACATATTCCTTGTGCTTCTTTGGTCAGCAAGCGCGCGCATGCTCACGCTATGACATTCGCAATTCAAATCGTACATTTCTATTACCATTTTAATTCAAGGACACTCGGTTGCTGCGAACCATTGGCCTCCTCTTCTCGTAGTTGTCGTTGTTGTCGTCGTTTTACTACCGATCAGAATTTTTCTTTTTCATTCTTCCCCCTTTTTTTTTATTTTCTTTCCCCGTTCGAGTTGTATATTGAATCGTAAATTGAAAATACGGTAAATTTTCGTATTATTCATGGTTAATAAACGTAACGGGTGGGATGAAGTTACATTTGTTGATAATTATTTTCTACAATTTTTTTTTTAATATAGGATTTTGTTTTTCTTGGTGACGATGATGCCAATTGCATTATTATTCAATTATAAAGTATATTTAATTTTTTCAACGTCAATAAGTTGCATATTTTTAATATTATACAACGTGTTATTTGATAATTGCAATTTGTATTTTATTCGAAAGTCTACTATAAATATGAAGTTGCATTTGTTGTTGATTATTATTTTGTACAATTTTTTTTTTTGGTATAGGATTTTGTTTTCCTTGGTAACAATGATTGTAATTGCATTATTATTCAATTATAAAATACATTTAATTTTTTAAACGTTAATAAGTTGCATATTGGCAATATTATACAACATCTTATTTGATAGTCTTATTATCTTTGCAATTTGTGTTTTATTCAAAATTCTACTGTAAACTCGTAAATAATATGATCCTTTGAAAATAAATATTCCGTGTTATTCTCATTAGTAAAAGAAAAAAATGTGTAGAAAATATTTGTAAACCAAATGACGTTATTTAGTTAGTATAGGTATAACCGGAACTTGACCGAGGTTCATATGTCAAAGAATTTCGATGATACCCGTCGAACATCTGGCCTAATCCTTTTCGATGCGGTTCCAAGGATTTGTAGCTTAACTGACTCGTTCCCGCGAATTTATGTGCGACGTCAGATTAAGGAACAACCCAACGACCTACCTTTTCTCTACTATTCGAGGGCAAACTGCTATTGTATCACTTCCGTTTACTCGGATACGCATAACAAGATCCTTAGGATTTCGTGCTTATGATACCTAAGGAAAGAAATAGATGATCGTATATATCTATGTGTATATATGTGTGTATGTGAAAAATAGATGATTCCTAAGCTAGTTTTTTACCATTCGTTTACCGTCGTTAATGACACACGTAGTTGTTCACGACAGATGTTCAAGCTTTGATCTTATTCTTCACCCTTTTAGAAAAAACGTTTTTGTAAAGTTTTATTTTTTTTTTTTTAAATGTAACGTCCCCTTATTTTGCATCTTAAAAACAAATTTATTCAACCACCTATTCATTAAATAAAATCAAACTAAACAACGTGTTAGAATTAACCATTAATATTTTTGTACAAGATAAATAAAATAAATAAATCACAGATTTATGATAAAACATTTTTAATTTTTGATAAATCTAAAGAAGAATACGTAATGATACCTTTGATTACACGTTGGGATAATAATTTCAAGAAACACGTACACACACCTGTCCTCGTTACAACTGCAATTAACGTTCTTTCGATCACACCCGTTAGAGTACTGAGATAAAGAGAGCGTGACTGACGAGACAACCTTTAAAAGGTGCCTTCTATATTCCTTTTTCTCTCTGCATTCTTCTGTTTTATTTTTTGTTTATTTTTATTTCAAGTAAAAACGAATATCTAAAAGAAAGAGACATCTCGAAGAATTCGTAACGTCTAAATTGAAGTAATCCTTGTTGCCAAATAAAGTAATCGTTTTCTCAAGTACACACGTGTTTATATATATTTTACATATTAGGTTGGTATAACAAATAAGTAACAAATAATTACACAAACACACCTTCCTTTTTTAAAATTATTTTTAAAACAAATAATATTATATTATAATTTAGAAAAGAAATTGTATATTATATTATAATTTAGAAAACAAATTATATTATATTACAATTTATACAAGAAATTATATTATATTACAATTTATAAAACAAATTATATTCCATTACAATTTATAAAACAAATTATATATATTGTAAAACAATTATTTTTCAATAGTTTCAAAACAAATTCGTACATTAAAATAAAAAATCATGATGTTGTTTGTGATGATTATGATCATAATTATTTAAATTATTATTTTTTTCTTTTCAATTCATTGTATAATATCAAAATGATTTTTGCATCGATCTAATAAATTTTCCACATATAAAAATGACAAGGACAATAAAATAAATATTATTTTGTTATTTGTCTTGTTTCCTTCGATAGAATATGCAAGGTGTTATTAATCATACCGATTGCTAGCCAATCATTCGCAATCGTATGCAATGACTTCTGATGCTTGATTCTTCTTTAACAGGCAAACCTCTTCTCTTATTAATGACATTCTGGTCGGCATCGGTAGTCACCCTGACGTCGATTCATAACTAGAAATTAACAAGGTCATGATGAATAGCTCGTTGGATGATTCCATCTGTTAAGTTTATAGATTGCACAACTTTAAACGTATAAAACTATCATCATTGCAATCAATGCATTTTTATAAAAAAAAAATCTTTCTATTTGACAATTTCACTCGTTAAACAATGCAAATATTTGTTCGGTACAATTTTTGTTCTATTAATCTCATTATTCTGACATCCTGCATGTCAAAGTATAATAGGATCAAAATGTTTTTCTTTACATTTGACACATTTTCCAAGAAAAAGTTTAAAATTTCTTTTCCCAATGGAAAACCAAACCATCAAACGTTCATCCCGAAAGATATTAACTCTTTATAGAAAACTAGGTGAATTAGAAGAAAAAAAGAGTACATGAGATATATATATATATAAGATAGAAAATAAAGAAAAATGAAAACTAGGTATGAAGTGAAATGGAATGGACAGGAAAGGATGGTCCCTTGAGGGAGTATCGCTATAGGAAAAAGTATAGAAAATGAAGAAAGAAAAAAAAAACTTTTCTCTCCTCGACATTTGGGGTAGATCGAACGAAAGCAAAATATATCCTCATTCGTTGTAACTTCTTACAATGACCACCACCACCATCACCAGTTTCGGTTTGTAGTGGACAATGGAGTCAAAATCATCGCTTTAAAAATGGTCACCTTATTCCCCAGCCCTAACTTAGTCGAATTCCAGATCACACGCAAGATAAATTACATACCCATCTGTGTGTGTGTGTGTGTATGTGTGTGTGTTAGAATGAGAGATGGAAAGAGATCTGGCTCGGAAAAAAAGAAAAAGTAGGTGGATACCGAACGAATCCGTTTTTATATTATTCCTTTGAACCACTTTTCTCGAATAAAAGTAGCACAATGAATTCAAAGATGCTTTGCTTTTATTCTCATAATCGCCACGTGTTCCTGTGACAATATCAGCAAGTCTTTTACTCGACCTGAAAACTCAACCACCCAACGATTTTTTTCTACGATAAACGAAGAACGTATTGGCAGCCCTTGTGACATTTTCTTGAGGATGACCACCACATGATTTAAAAAAGATTAATATCTTATTGTTAAATTTGATCAAAATCCAATAATACGATAAATTATTTTTTGATCTTCAGAAGATTTTCCTGTCATATCTTTTATTTATTGAACAAATTCTATAGCAATACATGTATACAGTATATATATTATAATAATAATGTCTTTATATTCAATTTCAAAGAAACTGATGGAACTTGATTTACAATTTACAAAATACCAACTTTACACAATATTGGTTATATTATATATAAAATAATATTACATATATGTACACATGTGCAATATATATTGTACATACATATACATAATATTATGTATAATAATTTACTAATAAACATTTATCAACGCAGACAAATTAGTTTGCAACGTTACCTTATGCCACACACACTTATAATTAATTATTGTTTGAAATCAATATTATGTTATTTAAAAAATATGATAAATAATATCCTAAAATGTTTGTTATCCCTTATATAACACAAGATAGTTTAATATCAATTGACAATAAATTAGAAATATTAATTATACCTAATATTAGCACACCACCTACCCATTCAACCCCATTTCAACCCCATTCAAACCCATTAAAAATCCACTTGCACACTGTGTGTGCAATCATACTTTACTATTATCAATTATTTTAAGTAAAGTATTCATCGAAATTTTTTTTTTTATATAAATAGTATATTTAAAGTATAGAAAAAATAAAATTTGGTATTGTAAAATTGGCAATATAATAAAAAAACAAAAAGAAATGGTTCCTTGAAACTGTGTTAGAAAAAAGTCGCAGTTTCGAATTTATTTTCACTGTAAATAAAAAAAAGAACAAAATAACTATATTCTCATCAAATATTTGATAGTATTCCATAGATGGAGTTATGCTTATAGAAGAAAATATAATGGGAGTAAGAATGAGTAAAAAAAAGAAAAAAAAAAGATCAACTTACACATCATCGCGTAAGTGGTGCAACGGATCCGTTTATGCACCTGAACGACACGACCGATCCTCGTAGGACCGCGATCTTTACGAGCGCGATACGTTCACGAGGAAAATATTATTCCGAAGCCAGTATAGTGGTGGTTATAGTGGTCTTTTCTCTCTCTCTCTCTCTCTCTTTCTCTCACTCTTTGTTTTTCATTTTGTATCTCTTTCTATAGTTCGTAAGAAGGGAACTAAAAGAACGATGCAGGTATATACTATATCCACGGGTGCAGACACGCTCAGTGTTACGATAATATTTTCTCTCGAAATAGAGGCTACTTACGATGCACTCGGTTGCTCGTGTGTGGTCCGCGAGCTGGACACGAGACTTCTCCTCCGATATGCACCAGCAAAAGAAAGAAAAAGAAAGAGAGAGAAGACAGAGAAAAGATAACAGGAATACACTTCTAGAGATCGTGAATCCACCCGTAGAGCACGATCGGTGAATTCTCATTGGTTCGTATCCAGAAAGAAATAAAGAATCAAAGAGAAAGAGAGAGAGAGAGAGAGAGAGGATGTTAGCACGATGAAAACGAACTTTTAAGATAATTCGATGCTTTTCATTTTATTACCCTCAACTTAACGTAGATAAACTCACGTGCGAGGGTGAATGAGATAAAAGGGTTGAGTGTGTAGGTTACTTTTTTTCTTATTATTCTTTTTTTAAATATTCGTTAGTTTTTTAATAAATTGTGCTGATTGATAATAGGATGATTTGATTAAAGAAATTTTATTGTTAGTTTTGATAACTTGGTTTTTTACTTGGGTTATTAGTTTAATCTTTATCTGTTTTATTTTTATTTTTGTAAGAATTGGGATTGATTTTTTTTTCAACAAAATCATATCGTATACGCCATCTAGCGAAGGAACCAAGTAAATGTTGTCCCTCAACTCAAAGGGTCACTACCCTTGTCACGATTTTTATTTGAAATTAAATTTTCATGTAATTTAACACAAATTAAATCGTTACCTTTTATGACAAAATATTAAATGTATTTTAATTAACTTATATCGAAAGATAATATTATAGAAATATTCTAAACAAATTAAAAAAACATTAATGTAAATAAGCTGATGTGTTAGAAAAATTTTGACATACGTATATCCATTAATCCAACCTTATTTCAATCAAGAAAAAAAAAAGAAATTAAATGTCATATAAATTACCCCATTGTTTTTGGATGAATTAAAACATGAAAAAAAAATTCTTTTACATATTGTAATATATTGTTAATTGAAAACTTAAGTAGATATCGATGCATTAACTATTTAAAATAAAACTGACGTAAAGCACTGTTAAAAAATGTGTTTAAGAAAAATCTTGACACATACCATCATCATTCCTTATCCTTTTCTATCATAGTTGAAACTTGACATACCTGTAGTAGTACCTGTACCAACCCGTAGAGCAAAACTCTACTCGAGGATCTAGAAGCGTGACGTGGGAGTAATTGCGACACGTTCAAACACACAACCGACGCACGATCACTATGAACACGACCTTGCGCTCATCTTCCCTCTAAGGCGCAAGTGTTGGAAAAACCGAGAACGCAACCCAATGAGAAAATAAGAAAAAGAGAGATAAATAGAGAGAAAAAAAAAGAAGGAATCTTTATAACTACGATCAATTACCAGAGATATATCCAAGTTTGTTACTTTCCTTGCTTAACGACGTGCCCCAATTAAGCTGGACGATTAATGCTAGTCTACGAGTCTCTTCCGAGACTCCTCATTTTTTTTATTTTTCTTCTTCTTCTACGTTTTATTTACGATTCATCTATTTTTATCTCTTATTATGTTTGTTTTTTTTTATTGCTACGTCGCTATATTGTTATTTATAGCAAGATAATAAAAAAACAATTAAAGTCTTAGAATAGGAAATAGAACGATTATTTATTTTATTAAAATATAAATATTTCAATTATTATAAATACATATAATTTAATTCGTTGTTGATAAAAATAAAATGACAAATAAAAAAAAACAATGAAAGATACAAATAATTATTTGATTTCTATAATGCAAATAGCTATTTTACAAAATTTAAATTCTGTAACTAATGTGACGATAACCTTGAATAAGAATATAACAAAAATTATGTAATATATAATACAATTTAATAATATTGCTTATAAAATTATGTAATATATAATATAAATTATTATATTATTATTAATATAAAATTTTTGCAACGATAAAGTAACCTTGATCAAAAAATCCAAATAGAAATTCACAAAGGAATAAGGAAATATTAAATAATAAATAAATAAAATAAAAATTAAAAAAATATATATATATATATAATATAAATAAATATAATAAAGAATAAAAAAAAACATAAAAATTATTATTATTATATTATATAAAGAAGCACAAGTTGTGTGTTATTAGAAACATAACGAGATAAGTAAAAGATAGGGTGAAGGAGGAGGAGTAGGAAGAGTAGGGGGAGTATTGGTGGATGAAGAAGAAGAAAAAGAAGAAGAAGAAGGTGACGAAACACGTATATCCTAACGACGACGATGGCTAAGCTAAGAAACATTGAGAAGAGTAAAAGAAGTATCTTGTATCACCGGATGATCTTGAACTAACACCTTTCAGGGCATATTCCGCCATTTATTACGAACATGAGGTGTTCCAATAATTGCGCAAACACGTCGACGAGATTGGCTGCATACTTAAGTATCATCGGTAATCGTTCGTTATATTGTAGAACTTCTATTTCTATATTTTTATCTCTTCTTCTTTTTCTCAACACTACTAATACACTAATATTATCTTTTTTTATTAACACATTCATATTTTTTTCTTTCCAATACTTGGATAAAATCTGTCAGATAAATGCGACGTTTCTTTTTTTTTTTTTTTAGAATGAAAAAAAAATAGAAGGATAAAATAAGAATGGAAAAAATGATAGAAAAGATGAGATGATAAAAAAAAAAGGATTAAAATTAAAAGTATGTTGATTTGATTATTCTTCGATGTACTTGTCATTTCCATTCGATGGATAGTTGCACACGTTCGTAGTTGCCCATTATGGTTAACACGACTATAAATTATTGAAATGAGTATATCACGCTTTGACTCTAAGCTAGCATCCATTTTATTCCAATAAGAAAGATAGAAAATAAGAAGGAAAATAAGAATAAGTGTAAAAAGAGAAAGAGAGAGAGAGAGAGAGAGAGAAAGAGGTAGATAAGATCGAGAAAAATCATTGAAGATGTGCTACGAAGATCAATCGGACGAATCTTTAAAGCATAAAATGCATTATTTCCATGCATCGTGAAAATCTTCGAAAGAAAAGAAAAAGAAAACTCAGAGTTTCGCAAATTGGTACTCCTGAAGATCCTATCTAACCAACACGAACCACCTTATCTCGATCGAAAGGTAAGTTTCACGAGTTCACGATACTTTTTCTTGATTTTTTTATTCGAAATAATAAAATAAAAAAAAATAAAAAGAAATAAATAATTCACTCGTGTGCACACGAGTTCTTATATATACACACATGGCACACCTGTACATATATATATGTAAAGAGAAATGTTATGCGTATCGAAAGCTCATGGTAATAAGCGTTTATTATTGACACAGCTGCGATAGACCCAACCAGTAGAACTTTCTTCTTCTTCTTCATCTTCCTCTTCTTTTTTTCCCATTTAAAGATTCACTCTACAGACTAATAAAAATCGTTCTTCTTTTATCTAAAAGAAAAATATTATTCTCTCGGTATATTTTTGTTACGTCAAACATGATGTCATAGGATAAAAGAGAGAAAAAAATCATTGTATTTATCAGATTTGAATCGTAGAGAAATCTATTAACTCGTTCTAGGTGATATGATAATTTTGTTTTTTTTTTTATTAATCTTCCTCATTAGAATTATATTTCTTAGAATATCTTTATACATAGTAATTATATTTAAATTTATTTTCATTTATTTTTGACAAAAATAATTCTTGTAATCGAATCAATTATTCGTAATAATAATTAATCGCAGATTAATTGCAGATAAACTTAATTATTCATATATTTATTTTATTTTAATATAATTATTATTATTATATTAAATTCCTTTTATAATATAATTTTAATATATTATTAATATATTAAATATATTAATATAATTTGGAATTATTTTAATATAATTATAGGAATATAATATAACTCCTAATATATTATTATTATTATTATATTCTATTTCTCATTTAAAAAAATATATATTATAAAATATAACAATAACCGAATAAATAATTTCCTTTTTATTTTTTAATAAATAATCCTTTCTAATTTCTAATAAATAACTCTGGAGTAAAGGAATAACTTAAAATGTGTAAACAAATGTGTTATTTATTGGATAAATACGATTAATCGTGAAAATACGAAATAACTCGTGAATTCGTTGGTTTGTTGGTTGGATTATGTTTGAAATCGGTATTGGTTTGTGGTACCCTGTGCGAATCCATACGAGAGAATATAATTCAGTTAAGTTGACTCTTGAATGGGACCCGACCTTCTTGTAAAAGGCTCACGACGAAAGAGGTAGCAATAGAAAACGGCTGAATGGGCGGTACTATATTCGTACTGCATAAAAAATGTCGAATTTATCGAGCTGAAATTCCCCAGTCGATATAAACAATCCTTCCGAAGGATCTCTTCTACTTATTTTACCTTTTTTTATATTTTTTTTAAACTTTTTCTTATAACACTCGTGCATAAAACGATTCCGTTCAACTATTCGTTCTTTTACAAATCCTTTATTTATTATATAAGAATACAATATTGATTTTTTGTGATTGAGTAAAACAATCCATCAATTAAATTGATAAAAAATATTTTATTTTAGAATATCTTCTTTCTAAGAATGATAATTTTGAACTTTATTTTAATTATTATTTTATTACAATTTAATTAATGTTAATGTTTTTTCGTTTAATTTGACAGTTTGAACGCACACCAACAACATCACGAATCTATTTAAACCAAAATAAAATTTATTATACATGTCATAGTTTAATTTTCTCGTATAAGAAAATAACACGAAAGCCACGAATAACAATTTTCATTTGAAATCAAATTTCTCAAATGATATTTATCCCTAACGTCTAGAAATTTTTTCCTGCACCTAATTCGTAATAAATAGAAAGAAGATAAAGAAGAAGAAATTGTACGAGAGAGAATAACAGTTTAACTTCGTCGGTCATAATATAAAACTATGAATATCATTATAATATAATCCTCAGAAAAGATATCGCCAGAGAAAGCGGAGTTAAACTTTAATGGTTTTAGAAATCAACATTGTCTCTTAGATTAATGTTAAATGTAATCAAGAAAATGCTCGATTTTCACTTAAAGATAATAATAAAATCTCATTTAATAAAATACAGTATCTTCAAAGATATTATGATCAACGTGAAACAAAAACAAACATAAAACAAAAAACTTTGAAATTTTCAAAAGTGTAATGTGCACAAAAGTCGCGCGTATTATTTTAACAGATTACAACTACTACACATAGTAGCAAAATAACACATGAAACCTACAGAAATCTATGAATATCATTAAGTAATATATGCATTCTGCGGTCATCTCGGTCCTCCCAGCATTAAGAGACGAGTAGTAGTAAGTCTCAAAGGAATCGAAAGTAAAATTTACGACTATGCAATTCTTGTGAGCTGCACAGTTACGTTATATATCCTGTATACTATATATCTACCAATGGTAAGTCGGTAAAAGTCTTTTAACGAAGAACTTATACATTTTATCGGAATGTCATTTCAGAAGATTTAATTACCTCGACAGTCTGGACCAGAAAAAGAAGAAGAAGAAAGAAAAGAAAGAAAAGAAGAGATTGGGTAAAAGATCATAGTTAAAACCAGTAGTAATTATTCCAAGTAAACGACGTTTAGAATCTTCCTAGTGTGTCGTTTAGTCCTAACGTTTAGAAAAAAAAGAAACTAGCATCAAAGAGAAAGATAGAGAGAGAAAGAGAGAGAGTAATAGTAGTAGTAGCAAGTACATACATAAATACATACATATATGTATATATAGATTGGAATAGGTTGCTGTGCATGGTTTAGGTTGGTGTACGTACACATTGTAGGTACAAGCATATTCTGCGGTTTTTCTGCGACCTTTCGTGATCGGGGACAAGACATGTTGGACGTAAAATTCACGAGCGTAACTTTTACGGTCCTGTGGACATTCTCACGTTGTTGCCGATAGGAAGGAAAGGAAGATAGGAAGAAAGGAAGGAAGGAAGGAAGCTGTTCTTGGATGCTGAGTCCAGCAGACCTCGAACTTGTGTGGGCGCTATTTTACGACGGAAAGCCCGGCCAACGGCGATCGTTTTACGCGAAAACGACTTTTTGCCTTCCGGCCTGGCAATGTGCGTGCGGTCGAGCCATTCGCTCGTAATAACGAGACTCGATGGGACGACACAGTTTGTCGGAGGGTAGAACGATGTTCATCCTTTGAGATCCTCCTACTCTTCCTCTTCATCTTTTCATTCTTCTCATCCTTTTCTACAACACCAACACCTCCTCCTCATCTTCTTCTTCTTCTTGGTCTTCTTGGTCTTTAACCCATCTTCTTATTTTTCTTCTTCTTCTTCTTCTGATGCTTACAGTAGCTCGTCCGTTACTACTGTCCGCGTTCATTGTCGTCTGGCCGTACCAGGATAACCCATCCTGTCGCCATTTACAAGAGTTTGCTGATAAAACCACGATTTGCGACTACCCTTTTTTTTCTACTTTACCGATCGATCTTTTCTTTCTTACCGACAACACTTTCCTTTATTTTTCAGCTACCGTTCTTCAACCCCCTACACAACCCCCTTCAAGTTATCCGATACTTCTGTGTGTGGAGTTTTTTTTTATTCAACATTTCAAATTATACAACGAAAGAACATTATTTGATCTTTGAACATATTCCTTTTTTTTTTATTTTACTCCCCTACTTTAGTTATTCGATATTTGAGCTTTTTTTTTATATGAGTTATTCGTAATTTTTTTTTAGAAGTTTTATATTATAATTTTATTATAAACACCGTGTTAAAAGATAACAAATTTTCTATCAATTGATAGGAAAATGTTAATCTCATTTAGTTTATCGTTATGTTTCGTAGAATTGATGGTTGGTAAATGAGTAGCTCATATTTGTATTTTTAGTTTTTTTTTTTTTTCATTTGTTTTATTATGTTCAAATTATATAACGCAAGGAGGAATCATTTTTCAAAAGTATCCCATTAAGAACGTGCTAACATTTCAATGTTCGAATTCTCCAATCCATAAATCCCACTTAAATTACACTGTTATTATATCGCTGATATTTCTCCGTGAGTTTCGAGATACATTGATCGACATGCTCGAGTAAATGTATCAACGAGAGAGAGAAAGAGAGAAAAAAATGATAGAAAGACAGAAAGGGAAAGAAGATCTTCGAACGATCATTATCATTCGCGAACGGTACAAGCTGTATAACCGTGTGCTGGTAATAATAACGATGCAACATCCTAGCACACGTATATATATATACATAAGTATTACCAATGTTATAATGTCGAAGAGAATGGCGGATCGTGTACTAACCGTGCAACTAAAATCCTTGAAAGCGAGCAAGAATTTATCCTGACCGAAGGATAATCCACACACTTGTATGAATCTAAAAACTAAATCTAACACACTTTCTTCATTTCATTTTTTTTATATTTACGTATTTATTTTTTTTTTCAAAATTGTTTTATACATACGAAAAAGTATACCAAAAATGTTACTTTAATTTATTTTTATTTTTTTTAATTATTAATATTATTTTTTATATTTATATTTTATATTTATAATTTAATATATAATTTTTAATTATTTTTTAATTTTAATTTATTATATATATTAATAACAAGTTCGCCTGGCTCAGTGAGGCAAATCACTATCCAGTAATGTCCATCCAGTAATCGTATGTTCTCTCTCTCTATATATATATATATATTTAAAATCTAAACCGAAGATTTCTCTTATCTACAAATTTACGATAGATATTGTTAAATAAATAGAATCCATGTTTCCAATATTTAACACCACCTACCACCACCACCACCTACGAAATCGTTTCACGTATGATTTTTATTTAATATTTTTTATCTTATATTCACATCATGTAACACGAAAGTTAGTTCATTTGAGATCAATAGTTCGCATTGTGGTAAATCTAGTTGAATCTTTCAACTTCAGTTGCATCGAAGAAAGATAGAAAGAATGATTAGAAGAATAAAGATAAATGGAAATAAATAAATAAATAATGGTAAGAAAGACACAAGGCAGATGTACGAATATAATGCCAGAAGAAACTCACCGTCGAACTTCATCGAATGATGACGGCATAAACATATCTTTTGAATATCTCTTTAACACGCTGTAGAAATAACTTTATCAAGAGAAATCGAGATCTACGTATGTATATAATACCTCTCTCTCTCTCTCTCTCTCTTTCTGTCTCTCTTTATATATATGAAACCATGAATGCATTAACATTATACGTATAGTAGATATATCTACATATAGAAATGTAAAGATAGTATGAATATAACATAGATACACGAACACAAGGATTTCTACACAAGGATTTCGTGAAGCATATATTCAAGTTGCCGTTTTGCACAATAAAACCCTCTACTCTCTAGGAAACCCATAGAAAATCAACGTATTGATTCTACCGAACAATATACTCGATAATTTGACCCATTCATTTAATGTGTCTATGTTAACCGTACCGTGTGGGTCACCCCATACGCACCTACTCTTCTTGAATGAACTTTTCGTTTAGGTCATTTCATATTTTTTCCCCTTATTTATATAATGGGGGTGTAAATGATTCCTACCGTGTTATAACGACAAGTATAATCAGTATTACTAAAGTAATCAGTATATTAGTACTGTATATCAAATACAGTATATCAGTATTATAACAGTATATCAGATTAGATCAAACATAAGATGATTTTATTAATTATTAGGTAATATTTTATTTAATAAAAAATGTTTAATATTTTCCATTGAGTTCATTTTGGAAATGATTTGAAGAAATAAAAGAAGGTTATATATATATATATATATATAGGTTGGTAGATATAGTACCTACACTGGTATAGTATGGAGTTATCGTAATTTCCTGGGTCGTATAGTGGGAAGAAAAAAAAAGAAGAAGAAGAAGACTGTCCATCGTGAAGGTCGCCGTAAAATTCCAACGGAGTTAAGGTCGCAGTCGTAAAGAACGCAGCAAGAGCGAATACTACTTTGCCGAGGTTGCTTTGCAAACAGCCTAACAGCTAGAGCTTAGGTTTGCTAGCTTCTTCCTTGATATCTGCTTGGTGGAATCAAGCGAATGAGCGAATACTCGCGAGCCAATTACCATAAGCAATGGATTCATTCAGTCGATACGTCCTGAATTTACCGTACGTTAACTTATATTACCTTAAAGGTTACCAACCGGTATATATATATATATATCTTTTTGATGCATCTCTGAGAATATTATTTCCAAATCTATATTTAACATATCGATGATAGGATACGCGCAGTAGGTAATCTTCACCTACTTCATTAAAGTCTATTCTTAAAATGATGATGATAGTTTTGAATGACATGAAATTTTGTTTCTTTTAAAGAAGAAGGGTTTTCTTTTTTTTAGGGGAACGAATTCAAGGAAGAAATCAAACGGGGCGTGATCATATTATTCGAATCATTATTGCCAACTTTTTCAATAACCATTGTCATCATTCATTGAGTATAACATTAGCGAATGTAAAGATGCTATTAATCATCTGTATTAATACTTGACAATAACCTGAGTAAAATAAAAATGATTTAATCAGTAATAAGTTTCTCTACGTGATACGTCAGGGATGAGTTTTGTTACGAAAAAAAAAATAAAAAAGAAATCGTTACAGAAGATTAACCATAAGAAGTACTCCTAATGATCCTCGTTCACCTTACAATTTCTTCCAACAGGTATCTCGATCGAGTTCCATGGTTCGCAAACTCTGACGCGTAAAACGATCGTTTATATACACTCTAGGTAGGGAAGCACACCACGTTGTGATCGAATGAAGGAAAAGGGATGAGATTGGTAATTCTTGCTCGTCAACGTAGAACACGACTTTTATCTCTCTCTCTCACTCTCACTCTCTCTCATTCTCTCTCTTTCATTCTTTCATTCTCCTCCCCAGGATCCTACCGTTAATTTGTAGAGCCGTCGAACCACTTTTTGTCCGTCACGGCGAGACCGCGAACTCGAGTTTTGACACATTTTGACACGAGGACCACACAGAGAGCGTCTCTGAACGCGCCAGAAAACATCATTCGCTTCTAGAAGATAAGTAGAGAGAGAAAGAAAATGAAAAAAAAGAGAGAGATAGAATGATAGAAAAAGATAAACGAAGAGAAAGAATCAACAGAAAAGAGTGTATTTATTTCTATCTTTCTATCTCTCTCGTACTTTTTCCCTAGGCCATTCGATAGTAGAAAGATAAAAAGGGAGATAAAGAGAGATGAAATGAAAGTAAGAGTGAGTGAGATAAAGAAAGGTAGAAAAAGAGAATAATCAAATGAAAAGTTTGTCCCTGTTTCTCTTTCTATTCTTAATACTATCCAATCATAGAACAAAAGAAACAAACAGAGAAAAGAGAGAGAGAGAAAGAATAGAAGATGAAATGAGTGAGGTGGGGATAGGGGGAGGGATTAAGATAGAAAAAGATGGATGGATGTTTCTCTTTTTACTCGACTTCGATGGTTGGAAAGAGAGAGATGAAATGACAGGGTGAGCATGACGGGAGGAAGAGAGGGATTGAAAGGGTGAAAGATGGGGGGAATGGGGTTGGAGATCGAAGGTAGGACTTGGAAGAAGACTACGACGCGACGACGCTCGAGATAGACGGGCAAGAAACGGACGCGTCTACCGGATAAGTTATTAGCGGCGTCGTGAAAAGAAATCGTGCGAATATCAATGGCCCATTGAGGAAAGGGAGGAAGGGAGGAAAGGAGAATTCCCTCGTATTCGCGATATATTTATTACCCTCGATCGACTTCTTATTCCCCAATCGACGAACCACGCTGAGAGAATCATGTTAAAACTTCAATAAGACGACGATTATGGTTACCATCACAACTCTTTTCGTACTTTCGAGAACGGAAGAATCAAAATCGGAATCGGAATCAGAATCTTTTAGCAATTGCATCCATTGTTTTATCTTTTTTTTTTTTTGGAGCAGGGTTTTTTCAATTAATTTTAGAAAAGTTGTTTTATTTGAATAATCATTGACACTTAGTTAAAAAACCTAACAGTATACATTACACCCAATAATTTTTCAATCTAGAAATAAAACAACCTAAATTACTCGTTAGATTATTATAAACAATTATAGAAAATTTTATTTAGATTATAAAATATACAATATTAAGGGTTCATTCTGGTTCTTACGGCGAAAAAAAATCAAAATACTCATTATCTTTCACTCTAGTCTTTTTTCGTTGTGTCCTGGCCTCTTTTAAAGCTTCTCCGCTCAAACGATTGGCTGAGCGCACACGCGTGTTGTCGCGGTTACTAGCGTAATTGACTGCGATAGGGCCAAGTTTTATCCCCAAAACGTGCATTATTTTCAATATTGGATTAAAACCTTCGTTGAATATACCAGCTGCTAATTTACAAGCTATTTCAACAATTTTTTTACCATTAAATAGGTGTTTAGGCACCATAGCCCAAACGCATTTGTTGAAGCACTCATTATTATTTTAAATGTGTGGTCACCTAAACATCTTTCAAGTAATTTTGTTTTTGTCAGGTCAACATCAACCTTTTGTTTTTTGCTGCTATATTCATGCAGAGACATTTCCACTTACACCATCGCAGATGGTTTGTCTCCTCTTTTTGTAATATCTCTATGTGTTTGGGTCGCAAAATAATATACTTAAACTGCTCGGATCGTTCTAAAATTTTTGTATGATAATTCTACATATGTCTACTTTCGAAAAATGCAAAAAAAAATTGATTTTCTCAAAATGATTAACCAGAATGAACCCTTAAATTAATATTTAAATTATAATAAATAACAAAATTAAAAAAACAAATTCTACTTTTCTATAAACTTATTAATATTAAAAATACTATTATTAAGAGTGAAAAACAAATTTTTATAAATATTTTCAATATATTTTTTAATAATCTATGTTTTATGAGAAAGATACTGTTAACCTAACTATATTTCTCTTTCTATTTCTGTTTCCTTGTAGTGTAGATCAAACGTGCAACCGGTAACAAAATCGCAACTGACCCCGAGCAGGTACGAGGTGTTAAACAAACACCTGGTCCGTGAGAAACACAAAGGTGGATTTTATACGACACAACAATCTTACATCGAATTTTCTCGCGAAATCTTTGCACACAAACAGGTTACTTTACTATCATCTTCAACGAGATGAAAATGAATACTAATGACGAACGAAGTCATCAAAATTATTGTTCATTTCACATTTTTCACATTGTAATTCATAAATTTGTTAGAAAAACTTTTTCTCTTGAGAAACTTTTGTCGATTTTGCAGATAGACGAATTCCAACAAAGTTGAAAAACCATCTTGAAAATCCTGAAACAAACGAATCGATCGTTAGTAAGTATATATCTATCCTAAACGCAATAATAATCAAATTCTAATTTGCCTCTAGACTTTAATCGAACATCCACCAAGTAGATTCGTTATAGTCGAATATTATTACTATTACTACTACATAGTAATATTAGTAGATGGATAGATGATAGATAGATAGATAAATAGACGAATAAAATTATATATACAATATATACATATACATGAACAAAACCAGTTACTCTTCTATTCGAAGGGAAAGTGCATTCTTAAAAAAAAAAATAAAAATAAAAAAAAATGAAAAAAAATAAAATACTTGGATAATGAGACATCAAGAGAAACCTTATGTCCACTATCCATCATCATTATATTTTATAACGATTCACTTTTGCTTAAACTTTTATCCCAATTAAAGGTACTTAAGAATTAGTAATCCAACACAAAACAAGATTATTCTCTAAGAAAAGTAGTAATCATTGTCACAATTAAAGACATTTTAAATTATAATATAATGTTATGTATTATATTTAAATATATAAATAAATTTTTTAGAAAATATTTCACTAAATTCATCTCTTATATATTAGATACAATGTATAAGATATATTATATATATATATATATATATATTACATATATGTATAATTATATTTCCTTATATAGAAGTAAATAGTATCTAAGATAATAATACAGAAAATACAAGATAGTAAAATACACAAATAGTAATAGTATTCTGTAAACATATATATACATATATATAATATATACCAATTATCCCATTCCGTGCATAATTTTTATTGATCGGTATAAGAAGAGCATCATAATTATCGTTGCAAGATACACAATATCTTATCTACATATTTAAAACAAAAAAAATCCACTTATTCTCTCAACCTCAACGTCAAAGTTACGTGGGGGTGGAGAAGAGTGAAGTGATGAGAGGAAGGGGTTGAGGGGGTCAGTTAAGAAGGAAAAGAGGCTGAATTCCACGAATCTTCCTTGTCTAGTGCATCGTCACGGTGCATCGCGTGCATCACATTTGCACGATCGTGTTACGTGACGTTAGATACATATATATATCCATAGTTATACATATATAGTATGTATATACTTTAGGTATACGTTCTCATACAGTCAGAATAAATGCAAGATTAAACACGATCGAATATATATATATATATATATTCCCCCTCTGCACCTCTCAACGCTCCCATTGCACAGAACTGCGTTAGCGTGTTGCCGTGGCCAATCCGGCAAATGGATTTCTAGCGTGGAACTTGCGGTTAATACGATTATAATACACCTAGTAGGAAATTTTGTCTATTAATATCGTGCGTAACGAGCCTCGAAAGAGAATGATTACTTTATTCCTATATTATGATATAATATAAAAGCATAGAATACAAATATATACGTGAACAAACATGCGTGTTGTTTTTAATCAATTTTTTGACAAATAATATATATTATATAAATGTACATATTTATACATATTGCTGCGTAAATTATATAATGTTTCTTTTGTAAATTATTTTTTTAATAATGAACAATTGGTATAATATATAATAATTATCGAATAAATACATTATTTTATATATAATGTGTTATGTTTTTAAAAGATACAGACAGTGATTCGCATAAAAATGAATGATATAAACAAATATATATTTTTATAAATATTACTGTATGAATTATATAATATTCTTTTATTATAAATAATTTTTTAAATTAATGAACAATTATTAATTAATAGAAAAATTACTAAATAAATAAATTATTGCATATGTAACGTATTACATTTTTTTTTAAAGATACACATAATGATTCGCATAAAAAAAGGAAGAGTAGAGTTAAGAAAAATAAAAATAAATGAAAAATAAGATTGAAAAAAAGGCAGGGATGGGGGGGGGGTTTAAAAAGAAAGATGAGTTGAACAATTCTCGGAGCGTCTGGTGGTCCTAGAAGTGATATACGAGCAGTAAAAAGTGTCGAGTTGAGTTGGAGTTCGGTCGATGAGGTTCGTTTCAAACGTTTTCAGACCCGCTGAACTTTTCGAATTAGTTTCAAAGTAGCGCGACCTATTTGCTTTCTTCTTTTATCTATGGTACCAATATATAAGAAAGAAAGAGATAAACAGAATGAGAGAGAGG
The DNA here is from genome assembly GCF_049000335.1 of Polistes dominula. Lineage (NCBI taxonomy): Eukaryota > Metazoa > Arthropoda > Insecta > Hymenoptera > Vespidae > Polistes > Polistes dominula. Next base: position 5,402,332 of record NW_028300899.1, read on the forward strand.
ACAGACAAACGATAGATCAAAGTATAAACATGGTAAAAATAAAAGAAAAAGATGAAGATGAAGAAGAAGTTGAAACGATTTGAAATTTAGAATGTAACACAAACATTGATGAATATTATCTAATAAACATAAAACTGTCAAATGGGTTATAAAATAAATAAGAAAAAAATATTACAAAGAAGTTCACTCGTTATTATGTTTAGATGATTAGGAGTTTCTTCTAATTGTAGGAACAATTGTTGAAACTCTACTAATTATGGTTTTCATATTAGGAACTATTTGTTTCTAATTTTAAAACTGGCTTAGTATAATTATTGTCAGTATAATAAAAGTATTAGAAATCTTTTTATTATTTAAATATGCATGGTGTAATATTTGTTATGGAATTTAAAAAAATTTTCTAATTATAGTTTTGATATGAGGAACTATTTGTTTCTAATTTTAACCCTGCTTAAACTATTTTCAGTATAATTAAAGTATTCCTAATAATTTTATTATTTATTTATGCGTGGTGTGGAACTTAAAAATATTCAAAAATAAAATGAAACAATTTTATTTCTGTACTTTCTCATTATTCAACTAATTTTATTTATTATCATAAAAACAAAATATAATAAAATTTCTATGAAACATGAATCTTTTTTGCCTTTTCTAGAAATAAAAGTAAAAAAAGAGAGATTTATACAAATGACAAATCATAATATATGATCAAAAGATGGAGAAATAATGATTTAAAATTTAGATTATAAAAGAAAGATAGATATTATCTAATAGGCATAAAACTGTTCGGATACCAAAAAAAAAAGTAGAAAAAATGTGACTGAGAAAGAGAGAACCTGAACAATTTATACAATAGGATGTGTCGAAATGGTCAGAACCTGCTGAGTTCTTCTCAAAATAAATTTTAAACGGATATATTACCATTTTGATCTAGTTCTTCCTTAACATTCGGTAGAATTGAGAGAAATATAGGGAAGCAGGTAAAAAAACCACGGATCAAAATATGTGGTTGAGAAAAAAAAGAAGTTTAACATGATTTAAATAATCATCAGATTATTGACCATGACGAAAAGAAGAAAACAAATAAAAAAGTTGAACAAACGATGTAAGTATCAAATCAGAGCTGATTTGCTCCAATTCTTATATAAAGTTCAGTATAAAAGAGAAAAATAGAAAGCAAGTAAAAAAAATAGATCAAAATATGTGGTCAAGAAAAAAGGAAGATGAAATGATTTAAATGATTGTGATATTATTGACTGGTATAAAAAGAAAATAATAAAAAAGATAGCAAATAACTTGAACGAATAATACAACAAATTTGTTGACAGTTTTAATTAACCCTTTGGGTATACAAATTTATTTCAAAATTACTTTGAAATATTAGAATAATTTAAATTAATATTATAAATATATATTTTATATTATAAAATTAAATATTATAAAACAAAATAAAAAATATTTAAAAATATATATTATAAAATATATAATTAACATTTAATATATAAATAATATTAAATATAATTAATATTAGATATTATAATAATTAATTGTAATAATATAAATAAATTATTTTACTTTGAAATAAACCAGAATGAACTGAGTTAAATCTCGTCACAATTTCAATGACATATCAAAACATCATGTGCATCTTCGCCCAAAAAAATGCATGACGTATTAATTTGTCAAATGTACCTAAAGGGTTAAAATACTGTAATATAAAAAACAACAACAACAAAGAGAATGACAAAAAATAAATGAAAATAAACAATCAAGAATAATAATGTTTATGACACAAATTTTATAACTTCACCCACAAAAACATAGTCAGATATTATCTAATAATCGTAAAACTGTCTAATAGAATAAAAAAAAAACGAATAGAAAAATAAAAATGAGTTAAAGATAGATAGAAGTGATGAAGAAACACATACACACATACACATATTCGTAGATACAATAGGTGTCTCGGTTGGTTAGAAAAGAAGGAGTTTTAAAGGAAAGGTAAGAAAGAAAAGGATGGATAAGAATGAGAGATAGGGAAAATAAAAGGAAATAAAAGGAATGAAAGAAAGAGAGAAAGATTGTTAAGGCGGATACGAGAAGCTGCAGGTTCCCATGACTCGCCCACGCTTTTGCTAAGAAGGTGCCTCGGTGATGTCGTCGTCTCTCGTCGTCGGAGGCATAAAAGTGTCCAGCGACCGAGACCCGAAGATCTCAAGTGTTCGGACCACCTTGCAGGTCGCGTGGGCGACATACTGTCCAACTAAGCTTGCGCAAGCACAGGATTCTCTTCTTCTTCATGTTGGAAAAAGAAACCAACTAACTAAACCAAGAATAAGAAAAGGACACAATATATATATTTAAGGGTCTGTGTATGTGTACTTTTTTACGAGTTTACTTTAAACGAGACTAATGTTCATCTTCTTCTCCTTCTTCTTATCATTTATCGATTATGATAAATAAAAATCATAAATATTAGTATCAAATTTTTAATAGAAATTATTTTCGAACTTACATAAAGTAAGAAACATATTTTTTTATTAATTAATAAGGGAATGTACAATTAATTTTTATGCAAGAAATTAGAAGTGATACATGATATGAGTTGTAAGTTCAAAAAAATTAAAAAAAAATTTATATTTATTGTATAAATTATACATTTTTAAAATTTTTATATAAATATTATAAAATTATATTATATAATATTATAATATAATATAAGTATATTTATTACATAAATTATAAATTTTTATAATCTATATTTTATAATTTAAATATAATATTAAATAAATATTAAAATTAAACTTATAATTTAAATATATATTTATATTTTATAATATAATTTATAATTTATATAATCATTATAAATTTATATAATAATTAAATAATAAAATTACAAAAAATAATAGATAGAACTAAAATAAAAAAGTCAACATAAAAATTAAATATCATAGTTACAACCATTACATATAAATATATATATATATATATTTAACTTATATATAAATTTAAGAAAAACTGAGACTACTGAAAGTATGAAAGAAAAATATAACCAAATTAAAAACGTATTTACTATTAAAAACTCTAAATCGGTAACGAATTCGAAACATACAATAATTTCGAAACTTTTAACAAGTTTAAAAGTATTGTACCTTACAACAAAATTCATATTAGTCTTATCTAAACGTAATCCAATGCTCAAGAACGTAAGATACTACACTACTGACTCCTTGGAATATTAATGAACCTAAGAAGAGACGCGAGACATTAATCTTCGAGAAGAGATCGGTATTATCGCTACGAGTCGAGTTTACGACTCTGAATGAACACCGTTTTCTTGGTAAGAAACGTAAAACGCAAAATACCTTTCTCTCTTTTTTTCCTCATCCCTATCCCCAACCCCTATCCCCACTTCTCTTCTCACTCTTTTTTCCGCATCTACGCGGCGGTACAATGAAAGTCGATATAAAAAAACAACTAAGTAAAAAAGTAGATTCTTACGTGGCAATCTATTTTTGTCCTACAATTATATTTTTATTTTTCATAACACACATACACACCCGTATATGTGTGTGTGTGTACTTCCTCTATGTAAAAAGTATGAAATAAAAAAGGGGTAAATTTTCATAGTTATGCGGGGTCATGGTCGGTAAGGTCGACCTTCCTTCGTACCCGGCAGTGAATAGAATAAAAGAATGAAGGAATGAGAAGAAGTTGCATGAAAAATAAAAAAAAATAAAAACAGGATGAGGATAAGAGAAGTATGGAGGACAGGAGGATCGCGCCCTCACCGCGTGAGGGTTTCATCGCCGCCAGCACTGGGACGCGATTCCCTTCTCTTCTAAGTAATTTATCGTTACTATTAAAATATAGCCATGTCGTCTTCTTCCTCTTCTTCTTCTTCTTCGTCGTCGTCATCGTCGTCGTCGCGGTGGGTACAAGCCGTTATGGTCGAATATAACCGTTTTCTATGGGTGCACGAGGCGTCCACCATGATTTACAGTACTCACGGAGTTATGACGTGCCTTGCCCACCATACTCACGTTTTCCTTATTTCCCTCTCTTACAAAACCACCCCCCACCCCACCTCACCCCACCAAACCTCAACCTTTCCCTTTCCTCATAGAAACTTTTCCAATCTTTTATTTCCTATTGTCTTATCGAAAAACATTTAATATCACAGTAGTTCAACTATTTCTAATGATATATTTTTATTTTAAATGTTTTTTCAAATTATATTATATGAAGAAAAGGAAAGTTTATTAATATTTGGTAATATTTGGTACTATTTTGCAAGGTTTTTATTATAAAATAAAAGCAATTTTTATATTTAATCATATACTATATATTTAAATGATTATATATATATTTATAATATATTTATATACTTATAATACATTTATAATAATTTATAATATAATTATAATTTAATATATATACATAATTATAGTATATTTATATTTAATATTATATTATAATATTATTATTTATAATATACAATATTATATTTTTTATATAAATTATAAATATAAATATAAATATAATATATATATATATATATACAGTCAAATGTTTTGTCGTACAAAATGTTGTACAAATTAATAATTTATTTTATAAATTTCTATAAATTTTTATACAAAATATTTATTTTTATAACACATTGAAAAAACATCTGACACACATGACTATAGTTTATAATATATCGATTCTTGCCTGATGATCATTTGAAAGCTCGTCAAAAGAAGACTAAAGAAAGAAAAATAGAAAGAAGTATGAATTTTTTTACAAGCATGATCGTTCCATTTCCACGAACAATGGTCCAAAGTGTAGTATATGCATTTCTCTTTCTTCCTTTCTTTAGTGTCAAAGTGTCTTTTTATTGGGTCGTATTTCACGTGTCCTTTCGAAGCATACGCGTAACGATCGACGAGTCAAGGGAAAGGGACAACGTCGATCATGAGGATCTATGTCCTACGAATGCAGGATTTTTTTGATATTTTTTTTGTAGAGTTCTATTACGATCTTTCATTATTATATATGAACCATTATTTGGTCAAAATGATTAATTACAAGTGATGAAAAATACAGAAAAATTTCTAATAAAAATATTGGAAAGGTTTATACATTGTTGCATTATTTATTATTCAACGATCAAGAAAATGATTATAATTTAGTTAAGTAGAATATTAAAGAAAATTTTCAATTATATTTAAAAAATTAATAATAGAACTAACTTATCAAGTTATATTAAGAAATTTATCCTGGTAAGTTTTAAAACTTCACAAAAAATTAATTAAATATCGAATCATAATTCTAATAGTTATGTGATCTTTATTTTAAGAAAAAAAAGTTACCAACCAAAGTACAATTCTTGCGTTATACGATTATTAATATTAGCAAGCGGTAGTTACAACTCATAATTTAGGCATATAAATCAAAGAAAATTTCAAATAATATTACTTAAAATTACTCTCTACTAAAGAGGCCATTAAAACTCATTGCAAAACCACAACGAGGAATGGAATATACGTAACCTGATATATAAAAAAATGATGTTACTTTTTCTTTCATATTATTTAAATTAAAATCAGTGAATTATGATATAGCCTAGTATTTCGAATAAAAATAAATTTCTATTTTCTTTATTTGTGAATAAAATTATTTTTAAATTTTAAATAAACTTAATATCGAATTTTTGATACATAAATTGATCCAATTTTTCAAACTATAATAAAAAAAAAAATGATTGAATATAAAAATATTATATAATATTTATATAAATGTAGATACAATATATGATACTTATATTTATAATATATTAAATAAAATAAATTTTAAATAAAATTTTAAATAATATATAAATAATTTTTAAATTGTATTAATAATAAATTATATTAACTCTTAAACTTTTTATTTTTAATTTTTTTCTTCAACAAATAACGAATTTATAAACAATAAATTATTCGTAGAAACGATGGGACATTTCTAGATAGAAATAGACAATTATTTTTTCTTTCATTTTTTTTTTTTAATTTCAATGAACTTTTGTGAAAATGTCGATCGCGTTTAATGGTTGAAACAACACAACTATAAAATCAAACGCATAGATCTATAGATCTTTAAAACGTCAATGACATTTCGAGTTGACTCTTATTTACTATCCACGTGAATACTTCACTACCAATCGATACTTCTTCTAGGCACATGGCAATTCATTTTTTTTTCTTTTATTTTCATCCTCCTCTTCCCTCTCCTCCTCCTATTTCTTTAGATACTAAATCACTATCATTAGAAAGGAAAATTCAACTTGGACGTACAACTTTAATTCTTTCACAGTGATTAATATCAATTAGTAAATTACATTATTAACCATGAAGCGTAACTAAATCTTACTTCTTTCTTAACACAACTCTCAGATAATATTAAAATAAACTAACTATTACTTTAGATCAAATTATTGACATTTCGATCACACACCCACACACACATTCCAAATTGATATAATTCGTTCCTTATTGTAAATATGTTAATATACAAGGTGATCTGTAACTGGTGGTACAAGCAAAAAGGAAGTGATTCTACATGAAAAATATAACACGAAAATAAAGAATAACAATTTTTTGTTTGAGGCTTTGTTTTTGAGAAAATCGACTTCGAATTTTCGCAAAGTACGCGTGCACTTGATCATGTCTCGTTATAACGGACCTACGAACTTTTCGGAAATACCCTACGGACTTTTCGGAAATACCCTACGAATTTCAGGCTCTTCGTTCACGAGGCTTTTTTCCGAGGCTTTTTTCCGAGGCTGTTTTACGAGGCTCTTTTACGAGGTTCGTATACGAACGAACGCCACGCGAATTCTTAGGGAAATTCCCATCAGGCCACAATCCATACTTAGTATTTAAAAAATAGTTGAATGTCAGTCACTCGTGACGAGGCCTAACAAATGTTGTACTTTGCGAAAATTCAAAGTCGATTTTCTCGAAAACAAAACCTCAAACAAAAAATTGTTATTACTTATTTTCGATTTATTTTTTCATGTAGAATCAGTCCCTTTTTGCTTGTACCACCAGTTACAGATCACCCTGTATACACGTCAATCAATAGCATAAATTAATTAAGATTAAATATTACTCACACTATTTTTTGATCAAAAATTTATTTTCAACAAAAACAAGATGTATTTCAATTTAAAAAATATTAGAAACAATATCATAATGTTGTACATTGTTATATTAATTCGTTACTTATTATTAATATGTTTAATATGTTAATGTATTCGCATCAATGGATTCAATATTACTGGAATAATTTCTTAATCAAAAATTTATCTTCAACAAAAACAAGATGTGTTTCAATTTAAAAAATATTAATAACAATATCGTGAAATTATATTAATTATGAAAAAAAAAATATATATATATATATAAACCATAAATATTAATAAATCAATAGGAACTTTCTCTAACCAATTCAATATTTCATAAACCTCCACTGGTATATCAAAAAAGAAACTAAAAAAAGTAAAATTCTGATTATATTTAGCAACATAACTATGCAAGTTTTTATTCGATCTAAAGAACGGATAATAAGTTATAGAAAGAGATAATAATCTTTAAATGCGAGATCGTCGTGTCCATCTTGCAACAAAAGCTGCATCACTACCAACCTGGTATAAATTCATTTATACACTTACACTCACATACATAACAGTAATAGTAGTAGTAAAAGTAATATTAGTAGTAGTAGTAATAATAATAGTAGTAGTAGGAATCGATACAATACAGCAGTGGTTCCCAAACTTTTTTGTCTTATCGCCCCCTTGAAAATTTATTTCTTTTAATTGTCTTAATTTTGTGACCTTTTTTTTAGTAACTGAGAAGAGAAAAATTATTTATTGCACTCCTAACCTTTTTTTAATTGCACACCCACAACTCCATGATTTTTTGTTAATGCTCACCCTCACACAAGTTCCAGTTTTCACCTATGGCCGTGTCAATCACCCCCCTTAACCCCTAAACCGCTTCATCGCCCACCAGGTACGAAGATAAGAAACAAAAAAGCCTAAATAAGGGGATTTCTTTCTAATATTTCTTTTTTTAATAAAGTAATACATTTCTCCCACCCCCGAAGTTCACCTGTGGTCGTCATCACCCATCAGGAGGCGATATCGTCCACTTTGGGAACCACTGCAGTACAGCAACGATCGGTCGCGGCACGAATCCCCGTGGCGTGTTACGAATCCTGCCAATCACCGGTGTGTAATCGATATCGAACCCGAAGGTGGGTATCGTTCGATACGATCGGCTCCGCCCCGGGCGTGTCGCCGGCCTGGACGATTTATAATGTTAATATCCTCGAGCAAAAGTTTCTTTCTTTATCTTGTTTTTTATTTTTTATTTTATTTTTCTTTATCTTTATCTCTTTCTCTTTCTCTCTTTCTGATTTTGTTATCCCCCTCACTCCCACCATAACTCTTCTTGATTCTTTCAATCCTTTTCCTTTTTCCTTCTTCTTTTTCACATACTCATTTTTGTTTGATTTTTTAATATCGATTTCTCGTTTTGTGCAGATCGATGAAGTAGGAAAGAAAAATTGGATAATGACGAGAACTTGTATTAATTTTTTGTTAACTTGGATATTGTTCAAATAAAGAAATTCTTTTTTAGGATTATTTGTTTTACATTTTTTGATAGATATAGATAAGAGAATAATGAAAAATATATGATTATGAGAGTAATATCACAAATTTAGGAACAATATCTATTTGTTGGATGAATATTTCAATTAATAGAAAAGTAATATACTCTGCTTTATCAAATTTGTTCATTTGTTCATTGCAAAGTGATATATAAAACATAATTAATTGAATCTCAAACTAAACACTAAAATATTTCTATTATTATTCTATTATATAATATATTATATAATATATTATTATTGTATTATTATTACTATTCTATATAACAATATAAATATTTAATAGTAGAGAAATTTAAAATATTTAAAATATTTCTACTATTATTCTATTATATAATATATTATTATTGTATTATTATTACTATTCTATATAATAATAGAAATATAATTATATAGTAATAGAAATAATAGAAATATTAAAAATATATAAAATAAAAATATATATATATTAACAATATTTCTATTATTATTCTAACTAATTCTATTATCATTATTATTATATTATAATTATATCATTATTCTATTATCATTCTTGTACAATTTTTTAATCGATTTATTATATAAAAGGTGTAGTATGAGAACAAGTAATAAAAATAGGTAAAAAGAAAAGAAACATAAGTTACTATATTTTGTTTATCTTTCAAACTATTACGTATGATTTAAAAAAATTCATATATATATATATTATAATATATTATATTAGTACCACACGACGTCTAGGAACATCTATTTGTATTTCTCACGATTGGGTGACAGGATGACTAGCAAAAATCTCACTAGCATACCACTCGTCATCATCGTTGTGTTGTCCTCGTTCATTCGTGAAGTCGATAGTGTAACGGCTGCACCGGTTCTTGCATGTAAAAGAAATAAATGAAAAAAAAGAAAAAATAATAAAAAGAAGAAGAAGTGAAAGAAGTGGTGGAAGAGAAGGTGGAGCATACGAATGTTTATCCGCGTTAGCTACCATGCGAAGAAGCAAAGTAGAATGTCTCCTCTTGGAAAGAAATTTTCTTTTTCTCTCTTACTCTCTTTCTCTCTCTCTCTTACTCTTTCTCTTTTGACGTAGTAGTTTTCGATGGCAAGAGCACTCGAAGAAGAAGTCTCTTCTTCGAACGAGCTACGAGAAAGAAAAGAATCCTCTGGTGTTCTTTTAAACTGTGAAGAGCACAAAATTCGGGCTAATCGAGTATGTTCGAGTTGAAAAGTGAAGCAAAGGATTTATCAAAGACTCGAGAGGAAGAATATTCATATCGTTAGATTTAATATGATCTTCGAGAGTCCAATGATATTGTAACTTTGATACGATCGTTTCTTTTTTTTATCTATGATCATATAATTTTGATATCTGATAATATGATTCCAAAGTATTTTGCTATTTTCTTTTTTGTATAAGTGAAACAAGTCTGTTTTTTTATTTCACATTTTGTATTCAAACTTTCTCAACGTGGTTTCAAATTATTTTGTGGTAATAAATGTTTCTAACTGAAACATAATAATTACTAATGATTACCTTTAAGGTTTGTGGTAATAGCAAACATTTGTTTTAATATAATAAAAAATCCTTAAATTAAGTATAATAACATAGTGAGTTGAAAATAGTGTGTATCAAAACACACTCGTAATAATTAATAATTATTTTTCAAAACGAAAACATATTAAATATCAAATATAAATCAACACTACACTATACTAATGAACTAACAACATGAAAAAAAAATAATTATACACATCCAAATCTATATAATATAATTACATAATATATTAAATTCAATTTATAGAATCCTAATCATTTAAAAAAATCCTTATATACAAATTATCGGTATAAACCAATGAAGCCGAACATTCTCGATTATACAACGTTATATTATAACTCGTTTAAAAGAGTATGCAATGAAGGAGAAATGATAATCATTAGCATTGAAAAGCCACGAAGAATTCGATCGTTTACGATCGTACATTGCAAGGATGTTGATCGAAAGAAGGGAATATCGTTTGAAAAAAAAAAAATTATCTACATCGTCCTCCTCCTCCTCCTCCTCCTCCTCCTCCACCTCCTCTTTTAACTTAACAGGAGAACGAATCGATCGGACGTTCTTGGTCATCGAACGTGTGTCACGGTTAGGGTCAAGGTCAAGCGTCTTTTACAGAAAAGCTGCGATAATGGCGGGTCTTGTCAAGAAGTAGATAGAATGAGAGAGAAACGATAGAAAACGAACAAAAATAGATTTTAAAAATCAGAAAGAGAGAGAGAGAGAGAAGATATCTACAAATGTGCAAGAGAAAGATGAAATGGTAAGGAGGAAGAAGTAGTGGGGTCTATAAGAGTTCGGTATAAACGGTAAATTAGCATTACGCTCGCATTACCGATGTTGTGACGCGGCCTTACACGAGCGTGGATCGTAGTAGGTATCGTCGTAAGGGAACCCATAACCATACCAGGCGAACCATCGGTTCTCTCTCTAACTCTGATTTATGTCGCGAATGCCGACGTACGTCTTGACAACGGTGTATACTCTTCTTCTCTTCTTAAACCTTATCCAGAAGTCTCCGAGTTACGCGTTATTTATGATATCACCCGCAACATACAAAGAAAGAAACAAGAATTGACATGAGTGTAAGTATGTATGAAAGAGAGAGTAAGAAAGAAGAATTGACATGAGTGTATATGAAAAAGAGAGAGGAAGAATTGACATGTGAGTGTATGTGTGAGTGAGTAAGAGAGAACTGATGGCAAGACCTAAAAGATATACTCACGACCCTTTTCAATAAGCCGAACTTAATTGTCGTTTGGGCTCTTCTTCTTCGTAGCCGATTCCTTCGATTTTCTCTACGTTCACTCGAAAGAAAAAGAGAGAGAGACTAGTTAGATTGAACGACCGAGATATAATTTATTATTACGAGAAAGGTCAAGAGAGAGATAGTTTCCAAGGAAGCTTCAAGAAAGAGGTGGGATTATCCTTTCGGTTTAAAGCGAATAGCGAAAGCGGGGGCGGTTCTTAAAGAACAAAAAGATAAAGAAAGAGAGAAAAGAGAAAGAGAGACAGAGAGAGACTGATGGTATATCGTAGAACACGTATGTGTATGTGTTTATATCGTATGAAAGAAAAGAAGAGATACGAAGATCGAGGGAGAGAAAGATTCAAGGGAAAGACAAATTGCAGGATCGCCTATCGAACGGAGTAATTAATTAAATACAATAAAGTTAGGTCGAACCTCCCTATCTGGCATCGACCACTCCCCCTTCTATCGAACGTTTCGTGGTGCTCGCGTTCGTGCATTCGCGATTCGATCGCGAACGTTTTCGATGCGTTTCAATACTAACAAAACATGGATAAATCGAAAGCACGTCTTTCTACACTAGCAATATTCCAATTATCATCTTCAACGATCATCGAGAAAACAAAATTAAAAAATTGCAAAAAAAAACTAATTTATATATATATACGTATGGTTCTGTAAATAATTATAAACTCAATCAAATTTAAAATACTTTTCTTTTTTTGTTTTGCTAATTTAAAAATTATTTATGTTATTTATATTATTTTCTATTATAAATAATATTTTTAAAAATATATTGAAGACACAAGAGCACAAATTATTATATAAAATATTTTTTATATAAAAGTATTAAATATTTATAATCGTCTTATGTTCGATTAGAATTTTAATGGGAACTTCTACGTATAAGTAATTAAATAAATAAAACATAATTCTAATTTTTAAAACAGAATATATACAATAGTAAATTTGGAACTTGTACTTTTTGTCGCAAAAATATATAAACTTGATATTAATTGTATCATTTATTAATTTGATATTAATTAGATTTTCCTTTCATAATTAATTACCATTATTAACCTTTGAAAAAAATACCATCATAATAAAACATACCAATAAATGTATTCAAGTTTCAAAGCTGAGAATCAAATTAGATTTATTATCCTTCTAACAATGAAAATTCAATTTCAACTACTATCATTCACATACATATAATAAATACATACATGTATACAATCCCATAAATCTAATAAAATTATAATTATTTCAACTAGTTATCGATTATCGTCACTTTCCATAGAAAAATGATAAATATTCATAAGTGATTAAAAAAAAAGAAAGAAAAGAAAAACCCAACACAAAGAATGTTAAAAATGAAATAGTATGAACTCATCTCGATGATACTCGGATAGCTAAAAGCTAGGCAAGGCACCGATAATTACAATAATTGGCCGATAAATAGATAATTAATCAGAAGGCTAATTACGAATTATGAGGGACTCGAGACAATGCTAGGTATTGTTCAGGATAGGTATCTACGCGTATAAGTCAAGTGTGGGAAGTTAATGGGTCGTCTTAGTGGTACGTACATGTTGTTGTTGGGTTCGTATGTTGGGTTTGTTCGTTCATCGTCGTCGTCTTCGTCGTCATCTTCATCGTCGTCGTCGTTGTCGTCGTCGTCGTCGTTGTCGTGGACGTAGAAAGTTGTTATAGGCTGTTGTGAGAGAGCTTCGCAATCAGGATTTTTTTTCTTGTTCTTTCCTCTTTTCCTCTAGTCAGAGGCGGCAGCAACAGCAACAGCAACAGCAGCAGGCGAAGAGAATACCGGTGGAGAAGAGCGGTGATAGCAGAAAGCAACCAACCAACCAACCAAGCAAACTATATATATATATATATATATATATATGCAGCATCCGCATCGATCTACGGGGCTTGTGATTAACGTAACTCGACCTCGAAGATACCACCACGCCAGGTAGGTAATATATGATTCATACTGCATCTCTCTAGGCTCTCTCTCTCTCTCTCTCTCTCTTTCTTTCTCTCGTACTTTCGAGATTGTTCAAAGAGCTCTGGCAAGAAGCAGGTGTAACCAATTATTCCTGCTGTGAATTAGTCGCCAACTGCGACAGGTGCCAAGCTCGTTGGATATTTTCTTTTATTTTCATTTTTTTCTTTTGTTTTTTTTTTTTTTTTTTTTTGAAACGTTCAAGTTAATAACGACGAGTGAGGAGAATGATAGTGTCCTTCGTTCAATTTGTATTACACTTCTATGCAATATTCTTTACACCACGTGGTGGCACGGGTATTGTTTGAAATATTTCTTGAAAGATAATAATTATTATGAGTTGTTGGTGATATTTAGAACTGGATACGATTGATTGATAAGAAATTATCTATGAATTTTTGCAAACTTTCGTTACAGTTGCGTTCTAAGTTTTTTGACTTTTTGTTTTTCCCCCTTCTCATCTTGTGTTTGTATATGTGTATTTGTGTGGTTATGTGTGCGTGAATAGCCTTCCCCGAAGCGACGTTCAATCAAATAAATAATTTTTAGGGCGAACTGGGCGTTGCTCAAACCGCCGTGGCATAAATTATATCCGCCGACGCAACTCGAACGCTACGGGCCCCAAGTGCTGCGCATATTTATACCTAACGTTCCACTGGACCCGCTACATTTACCACTCTCTTTTTTTCTTCCTCTTCTTCTTCTTCCTCTTCTTCGAAGAAGAAGAACATGGCTCCCGGTAAAGTTAAAAAAACAACCACTTCCCAACTTTATCTCCCTTTGAAAACTTTCAACCAAAATAACCCAATTCCCAACTACCGATAACATTTAACATTTATTACAATTAGATTATTTTGATTGATCGAATAAATTTTAAACAAGAACAATCTATATATACTAGGATAACCACTATTCATCTCTCAACTCTAACCACGCGTTGCTGTGGCTTTATTGTAAAATGTTGATTTTATAATTCTAAACTATTTAATAAATTATAAACCACATACAAAATAATACCACAATTAGAATGGAATACATAAAATAATAATACTTGAAAAAATATAAAAAGCAAGGTTAGGTTATGTCGTATGTAAATCTGAAAAAAACGTGAAATAATTGAATTGTAATACAGTGCCTTCTATCGAAAACTTACAGTACCTAAAGATCTAGATAACTTATAAATATTATATTATAATAAATCCTTAAATTAGCAGTAAAAAATACAAATAATTTCATTAAGATCATTTTAGTAGTTTCAAAGTTCTTTAAAAACCAACAATATGACACTGATTTTTTTATATATAAACATATATAAAGCTTTGAAGTATAAAATAAAACATACGTCTAAGAGATTAGAGACAAAAGAAGTCAAAGTATATGTGATTGTGACAAAGTGTATGTCGATATGTGATTACAATGTTGGTGGTTAGTTAAAATATGGTCTTACTGTAGACCATAGGAATAGAAGAAGTGAAAGAGAAGAAGAAGAGGACTATGAAGAAGAAGAAGAAGAAGAAAAAGTGCCACGATGATCCGTGGGTAATGCGAGTTCTTGCGTTCCTCATCGTGCGTGACTTAGCGAAAGCGCGTGGCTGGCTGCTGCGAGTGGATATCTCACCGTCTGGCTTGCACTCTTCTACTCCTGCTGACTACATTGTAACCTCTACTCTTTCACTGATGCAACCAACAACCAACTGCAGCCTGCTAGACGACTATGCTTTGCTCCTCTCTTCATAGAAATCTATGTTCGGAGCCCCTTTATCCTCAACTATATACGCACAACATTGCGTCTAACATCGTGAACGGGACGTATTAACGGGCCTAGAATCAAACATATAAGTGAGCAAAAGTTAAAAAAAAAAGAATGAGAGAGAGAGAGAGAGAGGTGACCAGGAAAAGGAATACTGCTACTATGCATTTTGCATCTATTGACTCGATATTAAAGTGATTAAGAGTATGACGATAAATGGCGAAATAAATTACGAGATTGGAGAACTTTGACTTTGATTTGAATTTTACATATATGCATGTGCATGTGTACCTACATATAGGTACCTTTAAAGTTACCAATAAGATACCAATGAACTTTTTATTTTATTATTAACAGTCACAACGATTATTTTTGTCTCTTTCTCTTACTATCACATATATGTTTATGTTCGAGAATATTACGTCACGAAATTCGTTAGAGAGAATCACGGGAGTCCACAAGACATCTCTCTCTTTCTCTTTCACATACACACATACTCTCTCTTTCTCTTTTTCTTTCTCATTTCCTATATCGACTCTTCTCGTTTTATGTAAAACCCTCGGTCGTAGCCTAACGTCATTAATCATTCACCGGTTTGCGTTCGTGGATACGCCAACGATTTCCCCCAAGTTGCCAAGTTACCTTCCCTTCCTCCCCCTTTCACCATCCCTCTCTCACTTTTACCTCCCAGCAAACTTCTTAACGTTAGGTATATACAACGAATCGATGTACGAACCAACGAATGAAGGAGGCGCCAAGCTGTTTCCTGCTTGCCGCTGAAAAAAAGAACAACCTGGGGTCTTCGATCTTTGAAAATAAGAAAAACCGGTGGGGGATTATGTTCCTATATATATATATATATAAGTATATACTTGCATTATGTCTCTTTGATATACGAAAGAAGATTTTACTTTTTCGCTAATGAGCACGATATTCGATGAAAGGTATATCTAAATCTTTGATTAATCAAATTCCCCAGATTTATATCAATGTAAAAATTCCAACAGTTAATTGTATTAATTATAAAACATCAAAACCATTGATAAAAATTATTACAAATGTTTTATTTCATGATTACTAATAATTGGTACCATCTATTTTTTTATTAATTATTTTTTTATAAGAATAATCATAAGTCTTGTTAATAATGATAATACGTATTAAAACAAATATCATTTGGTTAAATTATTTCTTGCATATAGAAAATGCAGTTTTCTATTCCAATATATAAAATTACACGGCTAGTAGAGATTGACTGGCCATTAGGGTACCGGCGTTAAAATCTTTGAGTGTTGGTGGTGGTGGTGGTGGTTGGTAGCAACACCAACCTAAGACGCATAATTACGACCTGACGAGCGTGCTTCGTTGCACGTTAGCGTGACGTCGAGAGTGCACCCGAGCGTGCACCCGTGCGCGTAACGATATAATGAACGATTCTTTAAACTATAGTTGCGATAAGGAAATTAAAGTTTACTCAAAAAAAAAAAGAAAAAGAAAAATAAAGCAATTTAAATACGGCGACGGTGAAAGTCTTGATTTTATTGAATCATCCTTACCTGAAAATATAATCTAATACTATTATATTATAATTATATTATTTTGATTTATGATATATTATTAATAAATTTGTTTCGTTCGAATATTTCATTTAATATTATATAAATAGTATTTAATATGAAATATTGCAATATTATTCACAATTTAAAACAGTCTAAATTATTGTAGACAAGTTTTCAAAAAATTAAAATCAATCGTATCAAAAATTTTCCTAACATTAACAAATTTATAAAATCAGGTAAGTTCCATATTAAATACGTGTACGAATAGTTGAATAAGTACGTAAATCGTAGACTAACAAAAAAAATATATACGTAGGTAAAGATCCGAGTGAATAAGGGAAAGAAAAAGAAGTAAAAAAAGTTGAGCCAAAAAAAAGGAAATAAAAAAGAAAGGGTGAAGAAATCTCAAAGAGGAAGAAGAAAACGAAGAAAGAAAGAGAAAGAAACACACACAGACACACACACATAGAAAGAGAGAGAAAGAAAACGTCGGTCGTAGTTCAGCCCGTGGCCCATCAGATAGCAGACCTCAGTTGCTTTCATGGTCGAAGGGAGGAAGTAACCGTGGAACGAACTCGATGTAAGGATGAAAGAGAGAAGAGAAAGAAAAGAGGAAGAGGAACGTTCCAATGGTATGGGGTATATGGTGGTATCGTAGTATGGTATGGGTTGGGGTGTTGTCGAGTGAGGGGAAAAGGACGAAGAGGGTTTCACAGAAGGGAGGATCGAAAGAGGCACATTGTTTGCCGAGCGCAGCCGATAATTCAGTAATGAACGTAACCGACGCGCGCCCAAGTTCAGAGCTATAATTACCGATACCACGTCGGATAGTGGATACCCTTAACTTCTTTGGGTCCTGAAGGGCTCGCGCGCACGCTTCTCTTTATACAGTGTGTATGCTGTTCATACTCACTATATACTATCTCTTCTTACATATACTACTATTACTACTACTACTACTACTACTACTACTACTAACATATATACATGCACACATATACACATATAACTAATATATGTATGTATATACTCGCAGACAAAGATATGCTACTCATTCTCTCCTGGTCCTTGGAATGGGCAGCTCTAAATTAATAAATCAATAGCCGATGCCTTATCCGATTAGCGAGTAGGTGGAGTTTGTTTGTTTAAGAGGAAGGATTTATTAATTCTTCGCTGGGTGGTAGACGCTTCTAGAAGCTCGTGAATCCTTCCCCCTTCCTCCTCCTCCTCTTCTTCCAGCAATGGGATTCTATTCGTTCGTTCGTTCGATCATAAGTTAAGATTGCTAAGCCTTTGCGTATGTATAACGGATCGATTCTGTATGGGAACTTCCCTAGCTCCTAGGGGAAATTTTTTTCTCTATATTTGATAATAAGGAAAGATATCTTCTTATATATCTATATCTTTCTTTCGTTCTTTTTCTTCAAAAGAAAAAAAATAAATAAAATCGAACGAGGTATACTACGCATGCCGATTGTGCGTGACTGGTGCACCTGGTGCCATCTCTACACAAACTGTTGAACTTCTCGAGGAGTTTGAAGAAGGACAACCAGGAGTGAAGGAAGGAAGACACGAGTTAGTAAAACGATAAGAGAAGGTTGAACTATGGATTTTTCATTTTATCTCATTATTATCTGTATTGTGTTTCTTTTTTTCTTATTGAATTAAACAATTCACGACGGGGTGTGACAAGTAATTATCATGGGGGACTAAGAAGATTAAAAAAAGATGTTGAGAATTATTATTCGTCATCGTCTATCCAGTGGACTAACTGAACTCAGCAAAGCCTAGGGTTCGATATCTCATCCAAGTGAATCCGACTAGAAGAGAAATTGCGCTCATAGATTTCGTCGAATCTCCTTCGTCTCATGTAATCGTTCCTCCTGTCTCTCTCTATGAAAGCAAGAATAAAGTAAGGCACAACCAAGCTTACCAGCTAAAGGGCACCAACCTGAGATTGAAGTAACAACAACAACAATAACAACAACAACAACGAGAGCGTGAATTGCCGTAGTGCCCCTTAGGCAGAAATTAGTCTCGAAGTCTCGTTTCTTAGGCTGCTCCCAGTCTTTTCTGGAGTCTACAGCCTGATGATAATGACTGCAGAAGCACCACTAACAGCAATAGCATCAACAACAGCAGCAGCAGCAGGTGCACGAGCCGATGCCACCTTCGCACCTCGTCGCGGTCGTTGCTCGTCTCGGGCCGCGTGCTAGTTACTCTTAACTTTCCTCTCTTCCTCATCCTCCTTCTTCTTCTCATGCTTCCCCCCACCCTTCTTCTTTTCTTCTTCTTCTTCTTCTTCTCTTCCTCGTCGTTATGTCGGGTCATCTCGTAATTCGTTGCTTCGTGTCGCCTCCGGGTGCTACCTACCGTGGTACGCGGCACTGTGAGAGGAAAAAGAGAAAGAAAATGAAAGAGAGAAAGAGAGAGAGATAATACGTGTTCCAAACACATACACATAGACATACTATACAAATATACGCATGCACGCATATACATGTACATATCTATCCGCATAGAAATACACACAAAGAGAAGACTCTATACACTTTTCTGTAGTTCTCTCTCTCTCTCTCTCTCTCTCTCTCTCTCATTCTCTCTACGTTTAATATCTCAAGCCAATCTTGGAGCTTGCATTCAGTGGGTTAGTGCCGTAAATGCCGGTAAGCATCCACCGGCTATGGCCGTTCTGTTCTCGTGTGGCTACCACTACGAACGAAAAGCCCGTCTAGGCAGGTATTCATTCCATTTGCAGTTATGACGAGTACGAGTTCAAAGGCCGTGAGAGTTTTGTCCAGGGTCTCAACTCGATTTGCGCCTAGAGTCTACAATCGAGTCTGGAGCATCTCTCCTAGAGTCTTCCTAATTTTCTAATACTTTCTGACGTTATTATTGCAATTGGAATATATTTTAAGATCGTTAGTTTCTGTTATCATCATCTACTACCTGTATTTTTCTATTGGATAAAGTGTTTTTTTTTAATAATTAATCGAATACATAGTTGTGTGTAACATCATTTAAAACCTGATTTGGTGGTAGTATCGTAATCATGGGATTTGACAAAATTTTAACGAGTAACCAAGGGAGTTAGTTGTAAATAGGACTTACACGTTGAATTTTCCTTCGTAGAAGAGTCGTCGTATAGCAAAGGATTAACAACACCACATAGTATGCTTTTATAAACGGCAATGAATTTTTGTCAGACTAACGAAAGTGGCAAAATGCGAATAAGCTTGTGTTGTTGTTGTTGTTGGTGCCTTCGTCGGACTATCAATCCTCCTTCGTTTGGGTATTAATACCTAAGCCCTCTAGACCATGTCGTAACGCTGAATTACGTTATACACTGGTGTCATAAAGGGGACAGACACATCGGCTTGTTGTAAGACTCCTCTTCTTCTTCAACTTCTTCAATCCGATACAAATAGAAATCGTTCCTTCTTCTTAGCTGTTATTGCTGCTTTTGCACCTTTCCATTCGTATGTTATATATGTATGTGTATAACTTATTTATTTATTTATTTTTTATTTATTTATTTCTATTTCCAATCTTTTTTTTCCTGAAAAGAGCAACGAAGAAGCTGTCAGCGATGTGTGTTAGGTTGCCCCCTTTCAATCGTTTTACTTGTAGTAGCAAACCTCGCAAAAGTCTCTTCTTTCTTTATTTATTTCTTTGATTCCTTCATTCTTTCTTTCATTCTTTCTTTCACCTTCGACTTTCTTTACGGATCTTAACCTCCTCGAACGATTCATCGAACGAAAGAGTAGCAACCACCACAACTCGACGCCGGTAGTCGCAATTATAGAGTATGACTGCACAGATTCGTTTGGTAATTTGTTATCATTGAATAAACACATCGAGCAAAAAAGATAGAATGAGAGAAGAAATAAAGAAACGGGTAAAGATTGGACGAACAACAAAAGGGTTCTTCTCGTTCGTTTCATCCTTCTTATGTTCGAACACGTACGTCAAAGTGTCCGAAAATCTCGGATCCTTCTTTGTCTCTCATTCCGATGATCCCTCATTCTATTGAAAATATATTCCTGGTGGAGTGGGGGGGGGGGGGGGGTGCTAGCAGGTGTGTTTCAGAATTCTATAAAATCCAATAACAAAAAAAATAAAATAAATGAATTACAATTAAATCATCATCATCATTCTGACAGTGGTTGTATTTATTAAAATAAAAATAAATAAAAAAAAAATATTACGGAAGCACATAAAATAAATTACATTGATTCCGATCGATTGAAACGATCGTATAAATCGGCATAAAGTGGTAAGCAGAAGTAATATCCATACGCCCCTGGACCTCTCGGCACACACTCGGCAAAGAGGTGAGGTGAGGTGAGATGAGGATGGAGTGTTACACACCATACCTTTGAATATAGAGATATCTCCTCCTGGCAACAGGCGGTAACGTCTAAATTAAATGTTTCTGGATCGACGAGCCACGGATTCAACGTGTCATGCGCCGCTCTTAATCTGGATTTAACGGCGAGGTCTTCTCTTGGCGTGAGGCCACCTTAAGGTGCTATGCCTTTTCTTCAATAGGGCTTAATTGGCGAATACTCGATGGTGTACGATGTATGTGAGTTCTATAGAGATCAGCCATAGGAACGATCAACAAAAAGAACAAGAATTAAAGAGAGAGAGAGAGAGGTTTCAAAGTAGATAACTCATATGTTTATTTATGTGTGGTTGTAGGCTTGTATGTGTATGAGAATAAGAAAGAGAGGTTTGAAAGTAGATAGGTTTCTTCTATGTATGTATATATGAGAATGCAAGAATGATAGTATTGTTCACATGTATACATATGTGGAAAGTGAGATAAGTTCTTTCTATCTATATATGTATGAGTATGAAAGATATAAGAAAAAGTTTTAAGGGTGTATAAGTATCTTCATATATGTATATGTTTATGAGAGAGTGAAAAGAGAGGGGGGTTGAAAGTAGATATATACTTCTTAATTATATATGTGTGTGTATATATAAGTATGAGAATGAATACTCAAAAATAGATAGGTACATACCTTTTATGTACATATGTGTACATGAATATGATAGAAAGAGATGTTAGAATGTAAATGTGATTCTTGCATATACATATATGAGAAAATAAGAGAAAGATGAATTCAAAAATAGATGTAGTACTATTCCCGTGTGTACATTTGTGTGCATATGTTAGAGAGAGATAGAAATAGATAGGTAGACGTGAGAAGGCATCTAGAATGTTGGATTGGTGTTTGAATGTGTGCTTTGGTTCCTCCACCGACACCTTTTCTTCTTCATCATCTTATACGCTGTCTCTTTCTCTTTCTCTTTCTCTCCACTCCTCTCACCCCCGCAATTCGAACACAAGGTGAGGGCGAGAATGACTTCGCCAACTCACTCGTACCTTTTGCGTAATCACGATATAATAACGACGATAACGACAATAATGATGAGCTACGGAAGCGTTAGCTTGAAAGTGGGGGAGGAGGTGGGAGATGAGAGGTAGGAGGTGGGAGGGGTTTTTCATAGAAACTCGATCTTTCATCGCTTTCAAACGGTGGATATGAGATAGATAGAAAGGTAGGTTCAAAGTTTCAAATCTAATATACATATTTTAAAAATAATATTAACTGAGTACCAATAGAAATAATATAACAAATTAAAATATCCCTATATTCAAAAAGAAGTTACATTAACAAATTAAAAATCACGTTTGTATAGAAAATATTCAAAGTTTCAAATCTGTTATGCATATTATAAAAATAATACAATATATAATATAACTACATATATAATTAAAATAAATAAATAAATAAATATATTAATTTAAAACCTATATTTAACCTATGGTAATTTAAAATTAACCTATATTTAAAAAGTAACATTAACAAATTAAAAATCACATTTATACAAATAACGTAGAAATCATCTAATCATTAAAAAAAAACAAAATCATATATTTTTAAGATTAATTTAGAAAATAAAAAAGTAAAGGATGTTCGTAACAATTTGATAATTACAGATATTATAAATTTCATACAAACAAAAAAATTTCAACTTACTCGTCCAATCAAGGATGCCATTTAACGAACAGGTAGTTGCTTTTATTTTCATCTTATTACATTCGTGTTGCTCACGAGAATCAACGAGAACACCCAACGACTTGTACTGATTTGAAAAAAATGGACAGTAAGATAGAGAAAGAGAGAATGAGAGAGAGAGGAAAAAAGAAATAGTTCAAAAGGATTTTACTACTAGGTTGGAAAGAGATAAAGAGTCTGGGCCACACGTAAAGGTCAGACACGATGCGCATCTTCCATCGTGTACGTGAACCAGATACGTACTTGGTAGAACGTGCGTGCCTTCGAGGCGTCCTGTCGCAGTAAATTATCATTTTCATAGCGTAACGGAGCGTCATTTTGAAACTGTCTGGGCCTACGGCTACCTTCCACCACCACCAACACCATGAACACCACCATCAACATCATTACAATCACCACCAACTCTTTACTGACAACGTAACGTAACTGCATATTGAGAACAACTAAAGAAACAAAAACCAACCAGAAATATATATATAATACTATAATACATATATATATTAATAAATATATTATATATATTTATATATAATATAAATTTTGTATATTTATTATATAAATATAATAATTTATTTACTTAATTTTTTTAATAATATAAATAATATTATATATATAGTAATACGATATAAGTTACTTACTACTTTTAGTGGGTTTTTACATCATTCGTTGATTAAGAAAAAATTTTTGTTTATCTTAGCGTTGACCACATGGGGAATCATATTAATTATTTTTATCTATAATATAGTAATTCATTATATTTTTCATTTATAAATACCAGAAATAAATTATTTATCTATTTTTAAATTTATCGACGCCTAAAAAAGTCAACAGAGAAAGAGAGAGAGAGAGAGAAAAAAATTCATTTAAATGCAGCGCATGTATTTAAAATACTATTAATATCTTTTTAATGAGGGCCATTAAAAAAAAGAAACTTTAAATCGACATAAAAAACAAAAAACGTAGATCAAACGATATTTAAATACTATCATTTTTATTTCTACGATTTGTTTCGTTTCAATAATTTTCTATACTTTCTATAATTGTTTCTTTTTTATATTTTCTTCTTTTTTATTCTCCAAAATTTACGATTAATCGATCAATTCGATAAGATCAAAAAACGGACTATTCTTTTCGCATAAAATTGGGGATTTCTTTATGGTCATTAATTATTTAGCAACATATTTACATGTATATAAATGTAAGAGAAAGAGAGAGAGAATGAATTTAAAAAATAAAGAAACAAATAAGGAAGGGGGAGGGGGATTTACTGATGATATTCGCGTGATATTTTTAGAAAGAAATATGTCATTTGGTATCTTCCATTTAAAAATTGAGTTCCTAGTTCGAGGACCCGAAAAGGTCGTCCTGCCGGTTTTACACAACGATTAAGCAATAAAGAAAGTATTACTCGTTAGTGAAAGATTAAAAATAAAAAACTGGACATAATTCCATGAAATGACAAATTGTTTACCCAATTTGTTATTTTTATTTATTTCTTTTCCATTGAACTTTATCTACGTGTGTTAATTAATTCGATGGAAATCGAATCGAATTTAAATGATTTTGATATTTTTTTTTTCGGTCAACAAAGTTCAAAACCGTTTGTTTATTTTATTTTATTATTTTTTTTTTTTATATATATTTTATTATATCTAAAGAAAACCGTTTATTTCATATATGAGAGAGAGATAGTGTATATCACGGAAAAAGACGTGTTTTCGCAGCGTGAAGTCCTTAAGGCGGATACTTATGACTGCTTATATCACCCCGATAAAATTCACTGTCTCGCACGGCAGGCGGTAGCGAAGGGACATCTGTCTCTGACGGAATGCGAGGCTAATTGGACAGAGTATATCAAGTACCTTGACCGTCTTCGAAGGACCACTTGAAATGAGATAGAAAATCAAGAAGAACAAGAACAAAAATATGTGGTTTAGAAAAAAAATCATTTATGTTTAGCATCGTATTACTACAAAATCGAATTACTAGTTCACTCTTACATAACTCGAATAATTTAACAAGAATTATTTAAATTAATAAATTATTAGAAGAAGAAGACGGACAAGTAGTTTAGAAAGATACAAAAAAACATTTATGTATTGCATCGTATTTCAACAAAATCGAATAACTAATTTACCCTTACATAACTCAAATTATTTAACAAAAATTCTAAAATGGGTTGTATCAAAAATATTTATTCATTTTTATAAAAATTATAAAACATCGATTTTCTCCTTATTACAAAAAACAAATAAAAACTCAACAAATGACGAAAAAAGAAAAAGAAAAAATTATAAAACAAATGCTAGAACTGTTTCAATTCTTGCTAATGATCCTTACAGATCTTACCTTAACTCACGATAGTAGTAAATCTTTCTTGAATCTCCATTTCTCTCTCTCTCTCTCTCTCAATCTCTTTTAACCTTTTCTTTCATACAATAAGCAAGAAATAAGTCTCGTTTTTCGTTAAGTCTCTTTTCCCTGGTTAAACAAGAATCGTTCCGAGTCCTCCCTCCCACCCTTCCGTGATCGTTAGGTACTTTAAAAAGCTGGAAAATGAAGTGGTTTTCTTCTCTGACAAGGACAATCGTCAGCGCGAGGTGCCTCCAAGCGTTTCGTGTTGAGCTACCGCAACAACTACAAAGAGAAGAAAAGGTGAGGTAAAGAGTGAGAGGGGTAAAACCAGAGACAGGAACAGTGGAGACAAAAGAGATAAAGAAAGTAAGGAAGTATCAGCCGCCTTAGCAGCATCAGGAGCAGCAACAGCAGCAACAGCAACAGTCAAAGAAGAAGACTACAGCAACGAGCAACGGGCTTAGGGCAACCAGCAGCAACTCCTGTAGCTTCCTTTCGTCGTGCAGAAGGGATCCGAGCAGTGCATTACCCGTTAGACATGGCCCCCGCGCTGATATATTGACTTGGACAAAAAAGCCTAGTGTTTTCTTCTTCTAACTCCCTGGCACCGCTTGGTTACAGTCGCCGCCACCGATGCAAAGACCCCTTTCCCCTTGTTTTTTTTTTTTCTTATTTTCATCTCTTTCTTTTTTTTTTCTCATCGTTTTGTTCATTTTACAACGAAGTGGGAGAGATGAACCTATAAGACTGGACTACCACACCACCAAACACTCGATAAACACATTTATAAGTTATCCAAGCATATGTGGAAGATCTAATGGACATTCTAAGCAAAAAAAAAAATTTTTAATGCTAAAGAAGGAAATAGAAAAACTGAAATAAAAATGAAATTTTTCTTAACCCTGGAATATCTCGATCAAAGACTATAACCTCACTGTATGTTCTCGAGTTCAACGAAGCGAATCCTCTGATCGAAGAGATCATCTTCTTCTTCTCTCTAAAAAAGAAAGAAATAAACTGATAGAAAATATGAGGTATATATTAGAAAAGGATGATAATACCGAGCACACAGGGACAATTGCAGAAAGTCAAGAAGAAAAAGAAGAAGAAGAAGAAGAAGAGTACTTTAAAAATGGAAATACTCAAGTAGGAGAACAAGAAGCATAATCGCCATTGCAAGACTTGCTTGCTAGACTTGTGTATGATGTGATGGAGGGTGAGGGTGAGGGGGGAAAAGGGGAACCTATTATAGCTCGAGGGAAGAGTAAAAGAGTCTGGGACAGGTGAGATAATCAACCTGCAGTTGTAGCTTCGAGCAGCCTCCTAGTAATCACTATTCGCACTATGCCGTTTGTCTTTTAATTCCGTCTCTCTCTCTCTCTCTCTCTCTCTCTCTCTCTTTCTCTCTCTTTTTCTTTATACCTATCATTCTTTTTCTTGTCTATTATTTTCTTCGAATCAAAGCAAGATTATTCTCTTTTGCCAAGAGAATTCAGCGTGAACCTATTTCCTGTTAACATCGATACAAACACCTACCTAACTAATTCGTCATAACTTTTTATCTTTCTCCTCACCCCACTACCACCACCACCACTGCCACCACTTTCGCAGAATTTCCTCTTAAGTTTTTACAACGTGTCAATGTGTTACTCGATCCTTGAACAAAATAGAGATGTTCTTCTTTTATCGTTGAACCTCCTTTATCGGATCGTTTGAAGTATCTTAGATTACGAGAAAGAGAGAGAGAGAATGAGAAGGTTACTTTCGATTTCTCTTTTTCTTTGGCGAATGAGAAGAGGGCGACGATGACCGCGATTTTTCTATTCCTCGCACGAATTATTGTGAAACGGATTGCGTCCTGGTGCGGTTTTCTTCTGTGATACGATGTTGTAACAGCTGCTTACTTTACTTTGCTTTGCTTTGCTTTGCTAGTCTACTTGGCTGACTGACCAAGTAAAATGAAAACCACAATGTTGTTGAGAGTTCGAAGATTTGTGTTGAGAATGTAAAGTTAAATCGATGAAATTTTCAACGTTAACAACGATGACGATCATCATCATCATCATCATCATTATCATTATTATGATGATGATGATGATGATAGATGTATCATACTTCCTAAAATAACCCTCCCCGTCTGATAATATCGTTCCTCGTGTTCGAAGTAACTGGTAGCTAGAGTTCGAATCGCTTTTCTAAACACGCTCGAGCCTCGAGCAAGACACGCGGCTAAGAAACAACAGAAGAGTAAGGCAGAAGAAGAAGAAGAAGAAGAAGAAGAAGAAGAAGAAGAAGCAAAAGTAGCACCACCACCACCACCAGAACCAGAAGAAGAAGAAGGTTCAAAGCGAACATTGTCACGAGTATATCTCGTAGGTAGCGTGAGAACGCTCTCGGTGAACGTTAAGCCGCAAGAGGAGGAGTAGCAACAGAAGAAAAAGAAGGAGGAGAAATTTTAGATCCCATCCACAACATGGGATTTTAAATTTCGCGCGTAACGCGCCTTGCCAATACGGTAAAACTACCGACGACGACGACAACGTTTAAATTGTATACACACGCATATGTATCTGTATAAGAGACATCTTCGTGTATTCTTCGTGTATTCTTCGTTGTCGTTGTCGTCTATCTAACCCACTGACATTATACTCGCTAAGAATCCGCAAAGACCGCCATTATAACGCTAAGACGTAATCGTCCCTAGTGAAGAACTTCTTCTTTTTCCTTATTTTTCTTAACATCTTGTACATTGGACTTGTTCGTTAAAGATTTTTCTGTCAAACGATTCTTTAAATCACTGCCTATCTACTTGGTTACTTGGAAAATTAGTGTCATTGTTTTTATTTTTAATAAACGTCAATTTTTTGCTAAACTTTTCTAAACAAACCAATAATTTTTAACTTAACTCAATACTGGGTAATTTTTTAACTTTAGCTTTAAATTAATTTAATTAAGTTTGTATATTTATAATTATAATTACCAATAATTATTTTGTTCTTTATATATACACAGTGTGTCTTTAGAATTATTTTAGCAGAAATTACAAAATACAAAATATAAAGTATCAAATATAATTTTATTACTAGAATTATTAATTTAAATAAATTGCAACTTTTGGTACACCCTGTACATATATATATGTATCTATGGACAACAAAACATGGACAATAGTCTTGGAGTTTTCTCACGTGGTCTTTTTCCATACAACCGAAGAGGTGAACCAAAGAGTTGGACCGTCGAGGTCATTACGTCTCGAGTACGTTCGGAGAAGTATTTTATCCGTGCGTGATATACGACTTAACCTTACTTTTCTCTAACTCTTCTTTCTCTTTCTTATACTTTCTTTCAATGGATTTCTATATTTCTTTTCTCTCTTTCTTTCTTTCTTTCTTCTTAGAAGGAAGAATAAGAATAAGAAAAAAAAAGAAAAAGGTAATCGTCACTGCTTGCTTGCATGGTTGCATTCGTCCTGTGGTCTTTGCTTGCACCCAATATTTTATTGTCCGAGGTAACATAACCCATCGAATGTAATAAAGCCCCAACTGTGGGGCCCGGTGTGGTCCGTTCGATCTCTGATTTACCGCTCGTCTAATTTGTAGGCGGCCGCCATTAAACAATCCATAAATGCATACATACGTAAAACACTCCCGATCGAGGACAGTGACGATGCCAATGCCAATAATACCGATTGCCGAGTATGAACTCGACCCAAGAGTGACTATTAAACGGACAACTTCTCAAACATACCGCGAACAACTTGTCTACGATTTATTCATATTCAAATGACGCGCCAGTTTATGAGTATTCTTTTCGCGTATGCGCTTGCGCGTGCCGATTCCTTCCGTCGAGTATTTTCGAATCACTTCGACGAATTTTCCTTTTTTTTTTTTTTTTTGTTAAAGTATGAAAGAGTACAACGGGAAATTTGCATGTTTGTGCATGTGTTAGATGATATTTTGCTTCTGAGTAAAGTAGTTAAAAGCAATTATGTTATAAATATGTACAAGGTAAAGAGTCATTTAGAAATTGAACAAGAAAACAAAAAAATATAAAACATATATTTACAGAAATAGTATAAACAAGGTTGTGAAATATTATGCAATCGTTCGTATAAATAGACACTAATATATTTCTATTTAAAAATAATTATATTCTTTTGTTTCTATTTTTTAAATTGTAACTTTTTATTACATATGATAAATAGAAAAAAAATAGAATTAGAAATTTAGAAAAAATTTAGAATTTTAGAATGAAATAATCGATATAGTCGGGAGTCCCTAAGAAACATCTGTCCTTCTTATTCCTAACTATAATCGGGAAAGTATATTTTGCACGAAGATGCATTCGCATTTGGAAGATCACTATCCGGGCGTTAAAGTCTCTTGGGGATTTGAACTCCCGACCTCGGTGTAGTCTACCTCAGGACAATACCTAAGTGTGTACGTAGCAATAATTTTTTTTTCTTTCGAATATTCTCCCTCTCTTTCTCTCTTTTTCATTTTGAATGTTATTTCTCTTTCTCTCTCTTTTTTTAATATTATTTATATCTATATTCTTGTATAAATCATAAATCTGATATAACTCACAATCTTCTTCTATTTCAATATATTTTTCATAAATTATAAATACAATAATATTTAATTTATTTAATTATATAAATAATATAAATAATTAATAATTTTATTATAAATATATTATATAAAATAATTATATAATACTTAATCTAATTATATAATTATATATCTTAATATTTAATTTTAACTTATAATAAAATATTTAAAATACCGAAAACACAAAAATAGCAAAAAACAATTCCAAATTCTTTATTTTCGTGTGTGTTACTTTTGTTTGTTAGATGCACTACCTGCTCACAAATGCAGTTTAACGTATCAAGAGTATGCACAAGAGAGAATACGCAGAGGGAGGATGCACAGGAACGTTTACAGAAAGAAAGAGAGAGAAAGACACACATATACACATACATACATACAAACACATAGGCGGCAATTGCCCATAAACACCATTACAGCTAGCGGGGGCAAGTTACAGCGTACTTTACCGGACTTATGACGCGGCATTGCTTGAATTAGGTACTCGTTACCGGTATTACGTTTCAACCACCTCGTTCGGAGATCGAGCGTAAAGCTGCGATAGCACTCACAGTTCTATGGAATGAGATAGAAAGAGAAGAAGATAATGTTCTTTCTCTATCTCTCTATCTCTCTCTCTCTCTCTTTTACTCTTAGCAAGAGATCGTTTCCCCCTTTAAACGAGAGTCCCCCTCTCGTTCGCTGAGGGAGGCACGTGGTTTCTCTGCATCGGATCTTCTGATCGCAAATAATAAAACTAAAGAAAAAAAAATTGAAAACTCGTCGAGCTTTTTTTTACAATCGAATCTTTTATCCGTTAAAGGGCAAATTGTGTGATCTGAAAACGAGATTGTTCGGACAAGGTGGGAAAAGAAGAAGAAAGTAGTAGGAGAAATAAAAAATATGATTCGATTCGCGAATTTGTAAAGAAAATGACCAACAACAAAAATACAAAAAAGAGAGAGAGAGATCAAAGATGAGTTTATATATACATAAAGAAAAAAAAAATGAAAATAAAAAGTTGAAATCTGAGAGAGAAGAAAACGTTCATGGTGTCCTATACTAACTCTTTTTTTCATTGAGACACGTACTACCATACCTATATATATATATATATATATGTGTGTGTGTGTGTGTGTGTGTGTGTGTGTGTGTGTGTGTGTATAGGTATTACCAATGTATATACTACCCGTAAATCCTGAATCCCTGCGTCTAAGGTTTGAATCTTTTCTGTACTCCCGTATCGGATCCTGCCATTATACCACGCAGAAACGGCGTGTACCATTCGCGAAGGGACAAACGCCTGGAATATTCCAGCTTCCATGAGATTACGCGTCTTTCTCTCTTTATCTTTTCTTTTTTTTTTTTCTATCCTTTTTCTGTCTTTTATCTCAGAGCAGGAATTTAAGCGTCGATCCTGCGATCTCTTGACCTACGAGCGAAATATATAAGAATGTATGAAAGCATACGAGAATCCTCGCTCGTTAAGGAGGTATACGGTTCTAGAAACTCTCTGGAAAGTACGATTACCATGGATATTTGTTAGCAACCAACCAACTGCAACCGAACGAACATCCCTCTCCCCCTCCCTGCCACTGCAGCGCACACTGCAACGCGCATTGCACCACCATTCGCGTGTAATTACAAGGAGAGTAGGTATACCGAAGGTGGTAGGTGTACGAGAATAGTTTAACGTCGTTCATTTGGTCAATCTAGGTGGACCCCCCTCCCCCTCTTCTCCTCATCCAACGAGGCATATATATCCTAGACAATCCTGTGTTATTTATCGATTGGTCTAAACGATTTATTTGAAAATAATATGACACATGTTGAATAGAATGTTTCTTTATAATTTACTTTAGAGATATTTCATCTTTATCTTATTTTTTTTTTTTTATAATATAATCAACGATATTTAAAGTGCGATTCAAAATAAATGTAAGATAAAAGTATCTTTTTAAGGTGCTAATATTTAACTCATTTCGTATGTGAAATAAAATCATTTTTATTTTTTGTTTTATAAAAAAATTATTGATAATACTCATGTCTAATTTGAGATAAGAATACAATTGTGTAATTTAAATAACTAATCCTATGCATGGATTGTTTTTGTGTCGTTTACAAAAACCAACGATCGGCTTCCGCCGATTTGACCATCGCGTCGCGTATGTTTTCCTATTTAAATTAAATCCGAAAAATTGGAATCCTTAATGCCAATTAATTATAATAAATAATAATAATCTTATGCATGTATAACCGGTATGTATGCATATTATATTATATAATACAGAGTATAAAGGTCAACATATATCTGAAATAAATAAATAGTTACATAAAAAACGTATGCAAATGTGATAACTACTTGCATAGGTTTTTCAACTAACAAAAATCATGAAGAATCGTTATGTGAAGTACGACGATTTTTATATTCTTATTATTAATACATTATATTAGCGAGATCAAACGGGGTCGTTTACTCGAACGCCATAACTCCTGTTAATACTTAATAACGTATAAATTTTATTGAAATCATTAATTGAGATATCTCTAAATCGAGTAAAAGATAAAATTGATTATAATATACAGTGTATAATTCCTTAAAATCATATTTAATATAGATATAAGTTAACTTTAAAGTATTATCTATAACAAATGAATTAAACAATAAATCGTACTATGTTGATTTAATATGGGAAATATTATAGTTTAATATTATATAATATCAATATCTAACAATTATAATAATAAAATAATATTAAAATAAAAAAAGAATTATTAATTAAAATAAAACTAAAATATTAAAGTAAAATTATAATATTAAAATAAATTATAATAATATTATGGACACATATATGCGTCCATAGCACTCAAAGGGTTAATCAAGTGATGTATAAAAGTTGTCTGTATGGGTTTTACAAAATCATTTATTGTTTCATGCAGGAGTTTTTCCTGATTTTTTAGTAAACTATAAATAATAATACTCTCCTAGAGTTCAACCATTTTAAATTTAGGAACATCTCGTATACATATATATATTTAATATAATAAAACTATAGAAAAGGCGTTTGGTGAAGATATCGAGGATACTTTGTTCGATCGATAATAACCGTGACTTATCCATATTTTTTTTTCTTTTTAATATAAATTATACCTATCCTCGAGTTGTTGGGAAGAAAAATGATATATCGAGGTGGGGCGTCACACGATGTGTAATTCGTAATTATAGCATTACCGTGCTGTTTTCTAGTCGGTTAGATATATTGCCTAAGGCTAAATTTCGTGGTATTATACACGACGAGTTGAAGAAAGAAGATTGTGCTTCTGTAGAAAGGCTACCACGGAAGTGTCGACTTTGATGTTCGCGTTCGACTTTTTTTATTTCTTTATATAAAAAAAAAGAATCATCCGAGTCAATATATAAAATAATACGAAAGAAAAAAATAAAATTAAAAGAGAGAGAGAGAGAGAAAGAGAGAGAGATGAAAAAAGAAGGTTTAATAATAATGAACAGAATTAGTGAAAGTAAGATAATGAAAAGAATTAGTGAGAAAAAGATAAGTAATAAAAAGAGATAAAAAGAGAGAATGAGTGAGAATGGGGTGAAAGAAAGTGTGTACGAATGAGAGAAAAAGAATAAATGTGAAAGAGAGTAAATCAAAGAAAGAGAGTGAAAGAAAGCGTGTATGAAAGAAAGAGAGAGAAAAACAAGTAAAATAAAAGATAAAAAAAATAACGAGAGTAAGAGTAAGAGAAAGAATCAAGACTGTATAAAAGAGAGTGAGAGAAAGAAAGAGAGAGAGAGAGAGAGAGGAGAGCAAGTGTGTAAGATTCGAATAGTCGACACTCTCTGACGCTTTGAAGAAACGAACATAAGAAACGCGTGGAAATAGCCCGGGGTAATTTCACACGTTAGAGGCGAAATTGTTCCTCTTGGTCGACCTCCTCCGGTCATTTGACCACTGACCGGACTTCGCGGAAGCTTTGTGCTTCCAGGCATCCTTTCCTAACACTGGAGTCCTTTACACTCGACTACAGTGATTTATCTACTTCGGTTAATGATTACGTTTCTAATGGCTACAAGATATCTTACATTCCAATTACACACAGATATAGGTTATTTCCAAACTATACCAATGCTCACATACATATATATAATATGTATCTAATCAAATGAAATTTTATATATATGAGGAGGATCGAAAAGTAATCAAAATTTTTGTTGGCTAACGAAAAACATTTATTTATTAAAGAAATTTTAAATAATAATCAATCAAAACTTTGTTTATCATTTACTAACACTTTTTTACTTACTTATTAATATTATAATTTATTCTAATTATGATTAAATATTTAATTTAATTAAATTATAATTTTTTGACAAACTGGAATAATAATTAACAAATTGGAATAATAATACTTAGAAATAAACATTATTATCATTATCATCATTATTATTATTATTATTATTATTATTATTATTATTATTATTATTATTATTTTAGAGTAGAATGATAGTATTATTCTTTGAAATAATTTTATCCTAATTCATCCAGATGAAGAAATGTAAGAATAAGAAATAAAATGAAAAAGAAAGGTAAAGAGAAGTATTTTAGATAAAAGAATAAAAAAAAAACATTTTACAAACGTCTCCTTTCTGTCTCTCTCTCTCTCTCTCTCTCTCTCTCTCTCTCTTTCTCTGTAAATGCCGCGAATACACCACCACTACCACCACCATCGTCTTTTATACGACTAGACGAGACGACTTTAAAACCTTATGACTTCGATGGTGAGTGGTTGAAACCATAGACAAGTCGTGGTATCACGAACGGCTACGCGTAACGCGAC
Organism: Polistes dominula; assembly: GCF_049000335.1. NCBI lineage: Eukaryota > Metazoa > Arthropoda > Insecta > Hymenoptera > Vespidae > Polistes > Polistes dominula. Next base: position 5,437,011 of record NW_028300899.1, read on the forward strand.
GTGGCTTATTGCCAATGCATTTTAAGTAGTCTACCATACACACTGACTACTTCTTTCTTTTTCTCTTTTTCTCTTTTTCTCTTTTTCTCTTTTTCTCTTTTCTCTCTTTCTTTGACTCTGACTCATTCTTCTTTAGTTTTCTTCTTTCTCTTCTTTTCTATTTCTTTTCTTTTATTTTATTTTTAATTCTTATTCTTATTCTTATACACCTTGTAACTGTACACACCTGTGTAGCTCGTAATGCATGTAACTCTAACGTTTACATTGAAATTTAATATTTGTACAATATATTGTTGCTTGGGAGAGGGGGTTTTACTAACAATTGTGATTAAATAAATTATTATTATTTATTTATATTTATTATTATTTTTACATTATTAAATTAATGTAATAAAATTACTTTATATTTTTGTAATTAGGAAAAATTTATAATTAAATTTTGATAACAATGATACACTAATAATAATTATAATTTCCAACATTTCGTGTTTTCAAATGTTGTTAGTGAATATAATATATTATATTATTTAATAAAATAAAAATGAAATATTATTAAAAAAATTTCCATATATTTATACTTCGTCTTGCATTGCAATTTCACATTTTTTCCACATATGTATAGTGTGAAATTGAATAATTAAATAATTAAAATATGTATGATATTTACAAATGAAAACTCTTGCAATTAAGTCATCGTTACGAACTTTGACCAGTACCACATTTAAAGATTAAATTAAAAAAAATATATTGTAAAAAATGTAAAATAAGAGATGAGAAAGAAAAATAAGGAAAAAAGAAAAACTCAACAAGGTAGAAATCTTGTCGCGATTAAGTCATTTTACGGTGAGTAGCTACTGTGAAATCAGAAGACGGAATCTCTGACTTTAAGTAAGCATTGTATGGTAAACCAACGTTGGAATAATTGTGGTATATCGACTTCTGCCGTGAAATAACTTGACGTTACCTTACGAGATTTCTATATGCTTGTTGGTTAATAAATATCATAGCTTATCATACTCTCTCACGTTTCTAAATTATAACTTGTCATTTCAACTTTCATTTAATACGTTTCAATCTTCCATTAAGTTGAATTTAGGATTCAATTTTACGATATCTTACATTCCAAATGAATAAATCTATTTAACTCGTTTAAATATATTATATAATATTATATTTGTTTAAATTATATTTATTTAATTTACCAGAAAAAAATCTCAAATATCGATTTATAAATTTGATAAATAATAAATATAATTGTTTTGAATAATTTTATATATATAATAAATTCATTCAATTTATCAATTTTAATTTTTATCTTTTTTATATATACATCTCATTTTTATAAAAATATATATAACATATGATGGTTTTTAGTTAGTTACATAAATATTAATTCCACCCATCTACTCAATCCTTCATTCAAACAATTTTTCTAAATCATTAAAAAATAATGAACAAAACATTCATATATCTAGTGTAATATATATATAGTGTACTGTAAAAGTATTGTACGTAATTGTTTAACGAAGTAGGATTATTTATCATTACAACAACGCCCGTTAGAAAAATCATCTCGGTCCCAAGAAGTTTGCAACCTGACGACACGTTATGTAACGAGTATACTCGTTGTCTAGTATCTATCTATCTATCTATCTATCTATCTATCTATCTATCTATCTATCTATCTATCTATCTATCTATCTATCTATCCTAAGGCTCTCGACGAAAGTGTCTTGTCGCGATTAACGAGCGGCTTCCTTGCACGAATAATGATGATGATGATGATGATGATGATGATGATGATGACGATGAAAACAAAAAAATTGAAAAGAGTGAGTGATAAGAAAAAGATTAAAAAGAAGAAGAAGTAAGATAATAAAAAAGAATTAAAGAAAATAAAAGAGAGAAGAAAAAAATTATAAGGATCGAGAAAAGACTTACGTTGGGCACACGTTAGAGTTAAAGATGCAACACTTTAATAGCGAACATGGCTTCTGAACGATGACGTTCAACGCGGAAGTTTGTTGAGCCTTTCTCAGAGACCGACTTCTTCTTTTCTCTCCTCACAGTTGGAAGCGTTTGTAATATAATATAAAACATGGACGAATGTGAGATTCGTGATCGTTTCTTCTTCTTTTTATTGTTTCTTTTATTTTTATTTTTAATCTTACTTTCTTTTTTATTTCGGGGTCGATGTTTTTGATCTCTTGTTCGATATCAAACGTTTCTAATATACAGATAAATATTTTTAAATTGGACACTGGTCCAATAAGGGGTTGAGTAGATAAGTGGAATATAATATTTACGTAATTAATTAAAAACCATCATATGTTATATTTATATATATTATTTTTTATAAACACATATGATGGGTTTTAGTTACTTACGTAAATATTAATCTTAATATATATAAATTACGTGTCACATTGTTTGTCCGCAATGGACTCCTAAACTACTAAATCGATTTTAATAAAATTTTGTACACTGTATGCAGTTTCATCCAACTTGAAAGATAGGATAGTTTATATCCCAATTTATAATCGCAATATTATTTTATTGCGAATTATTTGTTTATTAACAAAGAGTAATGATTATCTCTGTTAGTTCGATAAGATTCTAACAGATAGCGGTATAAGGTAATTCGTTAACTTAAAGATTGTGTATCGGACTGATTGTGAGCCACAGCAACTGTGGCTATTACTATTAATTTACAGTTTAATTTACTATTAAACTGTGGCTGTATTATTAATATATTATTACTATTTTACTACTACTATAATTAATATTACTATATATATATATATATAGTAATAGTAAAAATAAGTTCTATATATAGATATATATACTATACAGTACACAATATAGTAATATTACATATTGCTATATATGTATAGTAATATAATAAATAAATTAAATATAAATAATATTAATATATATAGTAATATATAATATTACTACTATATAATATATAATATACTATATTACTATACTATATAGTATATGTAGAAATATATATATAGTAATCAAATTTTGAATCATTGTTTGAATGAAGAGTTGAGCAGATGGATCGAATATAATATTTACGTAACTAACTAAAAACCCACAACATATGTTTATAAAAAATAATATATATATAGGTAATCACATTTTTAATGAATCAAATTACCTGAGTCCTTAAATCTAATGATATACATATATATAGAATAAAAATTTCATGAGAATATCAAAAGAAATGAAAATAAGACCCCCCACACACACATTCACTATATTTCAATTATAAAAGTAACAAATAAATAAAAAAAATAAAAATGCAACGTTACTCGATAGAACGAAAGAAAGATTAGATAGGAAACTACCGACTATCATACGTTATCAGGTACGACTGGTAATAAGGAATGTCAATCGAGAATCTCAATCACCGTTTTTCTTTCTCTTTCTCTCTGTGTGTGCATGATTTATTTATCAATTAAAAACTATCCACATACATGTGTGAGTAAAGTGTACACGCGTGCATTTGTACCGTACATGCGTGAGTTCGTCGTAGGAGCTCAAATCTCCTTAACCGCGATTGACCGTTCGTATGGACCTGCATCAGCAGGAAGCCAGTTGTTAAAATGGCACGTGAATTTTACGACTCGCGCGTATAGTGCCATAAAATAATCGTAATGTTTGGTAATGCACACGCTTATGCATAAACCGAACGGCAACCGTTCGTCCACTTCATTTCTTCGTGGTCCTACATTATGATCGAATTTATACCCTTTTTTTCTGATGTAACTATCGATGACCTAATTACCAAGATTTATTAATAAATATAACACGTTTCTTAATTTTATAAATCGTTTTTTGTTTATCAGGAATGTTGAACTAATTAACTGAGATAGCTCGGATCGGTTTGGGGAACTTAAAAGATGATTGACATATACTTATATTTAGGTATTTCGTATTTAGATAACAAATATGTAAATTAGTATTCAACTTTTCATTGAATACATAATTTTTTGATCTATTTTTTTAGTTTTTATTTTAATTAAATTTCAAAATTAGTTTAATCTTGAAAGATATTGTAGGATATTTTAAAAAGGATCGCTATAAATTTTTAGGATTCCTATCTTAAGTCTCGAATAAAAGTAGTAAACAAAAAAATACTATACACCTGTATATAGTATATATTAGATCATTATCGCGATAGTGTCAAATTTTCTATAATAAAAATTAAATTCATTGATTTTATTATGAAAATAAAATTCACTTCCCTATATTAAAATAACGAATAAGAAAAAAAAACCAATATAAATGCATATATATGTATGCATTAAGATTTATAAGCTATTCGAGGTACGTTCTAATCATAAAAGATTATCGTATAATTTTCCCTCATTGGTCGAGCGAGACTAAACTTTCTAAAAAAAACTATACACGAAAAACAATGATAGTTACAAAGTTTAATGAGAAATAACAATTTTATCCGAATGGAATGAACACACGCTAAAACGGAGAATTACAAAAGAGAAAAAAAATTCAGTGAAAAAGATTATCGAAAAGGTCGATAAGATGATTCGCATACTTTGCTAATCGTTATTACCTTTCGCCACTAACGAAAAAGCTTCTACCTTTTTTTGTGAACCTGTACGATTCGCGCTTAAAGTGTAGTGTATTATCGTGATGCTAATAATTAACATAATACTCTAGGAGTTTGCCTACAATTAGATGCATGATATACGCGTACATAAAAGTAATGCGTTCCTAGCTTGACGTTATCCTTTATGACTCCTATGTTCGAGCGAATCCATAAAACGGTCTATGTACCTACAGAAAGTCAGCTTTTATCCTATTCTCGGATACTATCTACACTCCATGACAAAATGATAAGACAACCACATCCTACTACAATTTTTTCTTATATTACTTTTAAGTTCTACTAATATTTTCTAAATATTTCTTAGATAAATTCGTAAAGAATACATTTTTACGATATTAGAAAAATTTCATTAACTTTTATACAGTTTTACGAATATTCAATTGCTTTAATGTTGAAAAATAATATTAAAATTTTGCAACAAGAAATTATATTTGTTTCTATGGAAAAAGAAATGTAACAAAATATTATAATACTAAGTCCTTCAATACTAAGTCCCTTAATTATCTAGAAGACAATTGATATATTATTTTTCTACGAAATTAGTTTAGTACGAATAATTACTATATTTCAATCCTAGGTATATTAAATAATTTATTAATAAAAAAATAATTTTATATAATCCTAAAAAATGGGAATTAGGTTACAAAATTAAATGTAACAGTGATCGAAATAAATATATAAAATTTAAGGGTTGTCTTATCATTTTGTCATGGAGTGTATAGTATAATATATATATATATGTACATACATAGGTACATAGGTATTATATAGAAACGTGACAGTGTCAACTCGGGAAACAGGAGATACGACGAGGTCAGAGAGTAACGGCCGTTTACATTTGCACAGTGCACGTTAAATTGAACGTTAAAAGAAGAAAAGTGTCCTGGGATGCGACCCCCCAGGTGCATTTCGATTTCCTAAGTTCCGTTTAATTTCTTACGAAGGAATTAACAGTTGATATCCAACTACGAGAAATTAACCAATGATGAAACTTATTTCGTCGATAAGAATTAATATTAATGAATCAGAAAAAAAATTTTGTTTCAACTTGAAATATGTATATATGATATTTTATTTATGTAAACGATGATATTCGAGAAAACTGACCAGTAGAACATTATTAATGTTATTAAATAATTGCCAAATTGTATAATAATTTTCTTCGAATGTGAACATTCCCTACATAGCATTTATTTTATTTTAAGTTTTTACCAATTTACGTGACACTAATCAATACATTTTTAAATGGACACTTTACTGTATTATTTTTTTTATTTATGTATAAGGCAATTTTCTTTTAATTGATATTTATTAAAAAATTTAAAAAACGTTCTATCAATCGGTATTAAATAATACACGAAATAAACAACATATTTTGATAGATAAAACACTTTCCAAATTTCTATATCATCTTACATATATAATACATGTATTATATATATATATATATATATATATATATATATATATATATATATATATATATATATACATCCTACAAAATTCGTTTATAACATTTTTCTGTACAATCAATAAATAATGAAGTATGAATTTTAATCTATTGGACTGAAAAAAAAATAAAAAACTGCGATGCGGAGGATCTTCCTATTAAAATTAAGAGCTCATATTGGGTGAGAATTATTTTAAGGTGTCTTGGAACCCATTTTTGCGTGGCACTTGAAATAAAAAATAAGTCATTTTTTGACCCACCCTAATATATATATATTATTTTATATAATTATATTTAATTTATATAATTATATTATAATTATATTTAATATATTTTATAATTTAATATATATAAAAACCATAGTATAAAATTTGATCACAAATTCAAATTATCATAAATATAATACAAGACAAACAAAAAATTAAAAACGAAACCTAATCATCTTTACATATTCTTATCTCTTACACTAACTAATACGCAAACTAAACAACATATTTTGATAGATGAAACACTTCCTAAATTTCTATATCATCTAACATAAATATAAAAAAAAAACCATACCAGTTAAATTTAATCAAATTCAAATTATGGAATAATACAAGACAACATAAAAAAAAACCAACCCTAATCATTTCTACCAATTCTTATCTCTTACACCAGTTCTAGTTCCTTATCAGTATTTACATTAAACTAATACTTTACTACAAAAAATAAAAAAAAATAAGAAGTGATAGAAAGGAAGGGACAGGGGGGGGAAAGAAGGGTTGGGTTGGGTAAGGTCGTATAAAAGATCGCAGGGGTCGGTTCTTATAGTAGAACGAAAGTAAAGAGACGCAAAGTCGTAAGCGTGCGTATTACGACTCGGCTGCAAAACGTAAGACGTGCTTGAAAGAAGAACGTTTAAGACGAAAAGAGAAAGAATCCATGGTGCCCCATCGGGATGCCAAGAGAGAGAGAGAGAAAGAGAGAGAGAGAGAGAAAGAGGGGCCTCACCGATACACGTAGCAAAGGTCGGGCCAGCACTAAACGCCAGACAATGCCCGTCGGCACCCTTTATACCTTCCTCGATCAGGCTCTAAGGATGCCTCTTGGAACAGCCACGTACGGCCACGTACTGCCCCGTAAAATCAGCCTTTTATCTCGACTCCGACTCATGGGGGTTAGGGGGAGTTACTCGAACAGGGGAACGAACCAAGGGAGAGGGTAAGGGACGACTCTCTTTCTACTCTTGTAAAGTGGAGCGACGAGAATGGTTGGTGAACCAATCAGGAACACGCTTCTAGTCTTTCACTGATTAAAACGTCGTTTCTCACCTTAACTTTAAAAGGGTGCCGTGTGTGGGTGGGGTTAACCAACTATTTTCTTTCTGTAATAGGAAATTGAACTTGTAAAAATTTGTACCAAGTCTTTTTTTGTATCACAATCATTTTTACAAACCACAAATTTAACACTATTAACCATATTAAATATAATAAATGGATGTATGGGTGTAAAGTATGATTAAATAATTCTTCATTGATTCTCGGAGAAGGGTTAGAGAGAATCTTTTTATTATATTATAGTTGAATTTAATATGTATATTTTAGTCGTACGATAGTGAAACGAAATTAAGTCATAGTTAAGGATAAAATGTAATATCGTGAGTACGTTGTTCGTACAGTCAGTATGTGAAACTAACTTTTTCATATACTCCATAAATATTCCATAGACATTACGATTAGTGAAATATAGTGAAATTTACTGCACTCGGCACCCCGTCGTAATTGCCGTTGATTTATTTATGGAACGTTTAATTTACGATCGAACTCGGATTAATCGCAATATAAAATAATGTTTTATAACGGACGCCATAAACGGCACCACTGTGCCGGACTATCAAAGCAACTAATTTATTATTATATAAATTTAACGGTCGCAATAAAACCTACTACCTATCTCTCTTACTTCTGAAATGATTTTTCTATCTTAAAATCGTTTAACGTATAGAAACATGTAAACAAATGATACGTGAAATCAACCTTTTGTTGATGCTCCCCTTTTCAAACGTTATTATACACTTTCAATATAAATTTATTCCAAACGAGTATATCTATCAATAATTATTATCCCACCCGGTAGATCATAAGTTATATCATATTATATACGATGTATCAAACTGTGAAGATGACTTGATCTACATCCATTGAAAAAGAATAAAACAAAATGTTTTGTGTAAAGCTTGTAAAGAAAATGATTTTGTCAGATTACGAATGAATTTTCTATACATATAAGCAACCCTTTGCTTTTTATGAGGGTGGTAAATCATCAGAAAGATATCAGGAAACCCTTACAACCTGCTGATTCTTATTTATACAAAATTCTAAATGAAAAGTTTCCTCTGACAAATTGTACTGAAAAATGAAATTCTTTTCTAATTTACACATATACATAAATTAATGACTTGTTCAATAGTTGGTCGTTTAAATTTGATACAACCTGTACCTGTACATAATATCAAGAAATAAGATGCACATCATCTATGGGAAATTTTCCATCGTAGTTATCTTCCTTTAAATCTCAAGACATGATCTTTCTCTTTCTCTCTTTCTTCAACATTACATGATATCTCTTTCCACCTTTCCAAAATTGTAACGAGATCGGTTAACGTTTGTAATGGTAACGCCCCTTTTGATCGTGCCCTTTTATCTTAATATAATCCGGATCGAAAATCCCTTGTGAGATTCATTCGTTGCTCACTGAGAAGAAACGAATTGTTGTGAGAATAAGAGAAAGAGATAAAGAATTAAAAAATAAAATGAAGAAGAGAAAGAGTGAAGTAGGGAAGGAGAGTGGAGAAGGGGGAGAAGGAGGAAGCGAGGCAGGAAGGGCGCGGAACTTTGCTTTCAACTTTGCCGCACGCGGTAAAATCGCGCGGCTTGCTTTCTTATCTGCGAATCGGATGTGACCCCCTGTGTGACCCCTTCTCCTCGCCTATTGGCGGCGAATCGCATGTCTTCTCGCGTATGGCAAACTTATTATGGTCCTTACGGAAGTCATAGATCCTTCTTCTTCCTTCAGGTGACTTAGAAAACAGATCGAGAATTGCATAGTTCAAAGAAGAAATTGAACGTAGTCGATATTTTTTTTTTTTTTTTAAATAATTCTAATTGTTTTTACACGATTTATCATGATCGATAAATCAATGGAAAATTTTTGTATTATTATTATTAATTTTCTTTTATTAAGTTTAGATATGATTTTTTAAATGTTTTTTTATTGGAAGGTTTTCAGAATTTAATTTAATATATTTTGAGATAGATATTTTAAATATATTTTTTTAAATTATATAAGATTATTTTTTACAAGGTTGCATATTATAATAAATATATAGAAAACTTACTAATATTATATATTATTTTATATATTGATGCAGTATACATACTGCAATATATTATGCAATATATATTGGTGCAGTATACATACCCATATTATATTTAAAATATTGACAATTTTAATACTAATTTCATATTATAATAGAAAACTTAGTAATATTACATATAATTTTATATACTGATCAAAAATTAAATGGTAATTATATCTATATAAATATTTGTTTTTTCAATATAAATAATCATTAAATAATATTTTAAATATATCATTAAATCACTGAGATATTAATGTTTCATATCGTTACAATATACATACCAATATTATATTTAAAATATTACTAGTTTTAATACTAATTCCAGTGTTAACATTGATTACTTACATAACCATATTAACATTTTATTACAAAATACTGAATTTATACTTCGTATAAATAAAAATACCAACCCAATAAATAGCAAAACCTTTTAAACTATCCCACCAATAGAATAAGAAACAACAACAAAAAAATCATCAAATAGACAAGATACCATTAAATCGGCATACTCCTACACGTTGTAATTTCTAAAATAAAATCTTAACCCCCTTCTATATATGTGTAAAAGAACGACCTTTGACCGAATCAAAAGGGGAAGAAGTGGTGTAACTTTTATGTTTGTAATACCGTTAAGATCGACGCTCCTTTAAGTATTTTATACCCGAACAGGTTTTCATTTTGCTCTCGCGCCTAAGATAGACGATCGAGTTACACGATTGCAGCTCGAGCGGTGCCTTGTTCGAAGGTATCAGGATCGAACGACGGACAATAATTGATCGTCGTGGATGGTAGCATGGAAATCGATGGGTCTTTGGCACGAAACCCACTATGGTCGAAGGGGTTTAAGGCCTATGCCTATTTTCACCTGACTAGAATCGTAACTTGGATGGATATCGTTAGATTAGTTGACGATCTTTTCTCTTTCTCTTTCAACAGTTTACCGATTCGATCTTTTCTTACTTGCTTAACTTCAAACTTTAGAAAGAAACTTCTGAGATCTTTGCCCCTCCCTCCTTTCCTCCTCTTCTCCTACCACCTTCACTTCTTCCTTTAACTTTTCCCTTCTATTTCTCATTCCATTCCATTCCTGTATATACGTACTACTAAATTATGTCGCGATAAACGTGTGCATAAATTATGTTCACATGTCAAACCGTACGCACGCATGCATGCATGCATGCACGTGTGTTGTGTATACTTCTACACTTTCAAAGATTTTCTTGATATAGGAAATTCCATTTGTTATTAATCGATTAACGAATCAACAAAATAATGAAAAATACTGTTATTATTTTTTTTTTGTATGATCTTATAAATCGATGAATTATGATTTATTATTGATCGGTTTGATTGAACGAAATATTTTCTATTTTTATTTATGAACAATAAACTTTTATTGATTTATTTAAGAATAATTATTAAACAAGTTTTCTTCTTTATCTTTTTAATCTTTTCATTTCATATTACAAAGGATAAAAAAAAATATGATATCGGTAGTTTGTAATATAACACACCAATACCAATAAATCGAAATGTGAATTCGTGTTTGCAGCTATTAAACGATGAAAAGTACCACCAGAGGTATCACTTATTTCTTACGTAATATAATACACACCTTAGATTCTATGGTAAACTAAACACGACAGAAGTCATGTACTGTATCAGGCTCGTGGATACCTAATTGGCATAATATGCGGCTTTGCCGATAAATATTTGCCATTTCAAAATGATTTATTATTATATAAATTTATATGTTTAACTTATACATGTATAAAATAGATAGATACAATACATATATTTATCTATATAGAATGTATTCTATATTTTTTAACTAGTTGATCAACTAGTAGATTATTATAAATGTGTTGTTAATTCAAATGACCATTTATTCGAATATAGAATTAATCACATATATATGTAATATATGCTTAGATTATTTAAATATTTTATATTTAATAGATTTAATTTATTTTATAATATTTTAATATATTTTATATATAATATATTTCATTTTTATATATTTTATATTATAAAATACGTATCTTAATTGCTTTAAGTACCTGAATTAATTATCTTCTATAAATGTAACACCTTTTTACATAAAAATATTATTAATAATATTAAATTGGAATATAAATTTAATATATAATTAATTTATGTATTATATTATAAATATAATCCATACAAATTTTGAAATTATGAACGACGATGATATTTCATCTAATTTTGATATATGTTCATACGGCCATGAAATAATCTTCACTTTCCATACTATGCACCTATACTTTCTCACATTATCTACAAAAAATTAATCTTCTATGTTACATAACATGTAATAGAAATGTATATATATTTCTAAATATATTTTTCAAACTTTTTATCTAAAATATATATTTCTTCTTATATGAAGAAAGATTGTGCAAAACTATTCGTACCTTTGACGATAAATTTAGAACACCATGATGCTCGTTATCCGTTTACGATTTCATCTTGGAATCGACGGAAAGGGAAGAAGGATCGGTCAGATAACACACGCCGGTATAGTATATCGGAAATTATAGGGTTGAATCCGCGATTCGACGAAGATAGCGTTCGTTTGGCACGCTATTTACTGGATGAGAAAATGAGAGAAAGAATGAAAGAAAAGAAACAAAAAATAAAAAGTACAAAAAAAAAACAGAAAAATACAAAAAAAGAAAAGTGAATGCACTAGCAAAGATTACTAATTATAAAATGAAAATTACAATTGCAATAACGAAACTAAAACCCTTATTTAATAATTTAAAATATTACTAACAAAATAATTGAAAACTAACATGAACACAATCGTAATTTTTTTAAACGAATAATCAATCTTCAAAATAAATACAAAGCTTTAAAAAACAAAAGTATTAATAAAATAATTCAAAAGGTTGCTTAAATTATAGAAAACTGACTGGAACACAATCGTAATTTTGTTAAAAAACAAGAGTATTAAAAAAAAACACCTAACACGAAAATGTAAAACACTTTGTATTTAAAAATCCGATTCGATCCAAACCTCTGAATAATTTTATTCATACACACTTTTATATCTTCGAAAACATTTTAAAAAATATATTAGACGTATGGATCGATTTATGCAAAAACAAAAATACAAAAATAAAAAATAAAACAAAACAAAAATTATCTCAACAACATAACGTGTTAAAAAAGCAAAGCATAGAATCTACGAGCAACGTGTTTTCGTGGGTGCTGGTGAGGTCGACGAGTGTGTGAACGTATTAACACCTCGAAGGATTTATGGTACCATAAGGGAAGAAGAAGGGAAAGGTGGGAGGGGTAGGAGGGATGGTTCAAGAGGGTCCCCTGCGGCACGGCACGAGGCTATCGAGGCGGTCAGACTCTCACAGAGACCACTCGAGAACAAATGGGCTCAATTTCGTATTTTCTAACACCCTTCCAACCTTTACCCCACCCCACCCCAGCCCCACTATACAACCATCACCTCTTTCTTCTTCTTCTTCTTCGTTTTGGTCTTCGTCTTTTCCTTATCTTCTTTCTTCGTCTTATTCGTCTTCATTGTCTTTTTGTTTTTGTTTTCCTTCTTCTTCTTCTTCTTTTTCTTCGTTTTACATGAGACACCCACGCACCTGCGATCTATTTCACCTTCATATTTCTTGACGTTAACGTTCCGTGTCTCTTTCCAGAGTAACCAACCAACCACTAATCTTTCGTTAGATGATTTATTTTTGATATATTATACGTAATTATAGTTATTATTATTATTATTATTATTATTATTATTATTATTATTATTATTATTATTATTATTATTATTATTATTATTATTATTATTATTATATATATTATACGTGCTTTATTTTTTTCACTTTATTTTATATACATTTTGTTTCTTTTTTTAAATGAGATTAATCATTGATTAATTTATCTTTAATTCTTGCTATTTGTTTGTAATAATTGTATTTCTATTTTTTATGCAAATAAATATTTGTTTACATATTAATAAAGAAATAAAATGAAAAATAAATGAATGAATTTAACATTGTCTTTTTAATCTTATTTAATTATGTTAATCATATGGAACTGTTTATTTGTATAAAATATTAATAAAATTACAAAGACTTCGACAAAAATAAATTTTTTCCTTAAGATTTTAAGATTAAAACATTTTTTCTTGCTTTACTTAAATTGCATATTAAATATATTTTGTATATATATATACACTCGTAGAATATTTTTTTTTACATGTTACTAATTTGTATGTGTATGTGAAGTAGATATTTTATTAATACTCGACTAACCGGATTTCTCGTTCAACATTTGATTAAAAAAAAAAGTTGATAAATATCTCATTAATAAATTTCTCCTGTCTCATATTTACCATACACTATTAAAATGTATAAATGTGGTTGTTATATCCATGTGAATTAGCTTGTTATTAAAAACATATAATACTGCATCATTCTGACGTAATTTCGTATGAATTATTTATATGAATCAACTCATATTAAAATTCGTAAACAGTTACAAATAATATACATAAATTTAATATTTATTAATTATTTATTGCATTCATTTAAATGTCTTAAAATACTTACGAACTGTAACACACACACACATATATATATATATATATATCTATATATATATACATAAAATAACAAAAATAAGAAGATAGTATATTACGATTGGCTAATAAATGTTAAAATATTATTTGTATTTATTAATTGCCTCTATTAAATTCTACTTTTGCTATTACGAAATATATAAAGCGAGAAATATAAAATAAACAAGAGAAAAAAAAATGAAAAGAAGAAGAAGAAAAAAAAATAAACCAAAAACAGTTCATTAATTATTTATACATCAATATTTTTCTCATCGAAATTTGTAATACATTCTTCTTTCTTCTAACACCTTTTTATAATTAATACGAAAACATAATAATCTTTCGTGAATTTTTTTTTCATCCATCGAGTTAGTTCGAAAAATTCTTTGAAAAAAATGTAAGTGAGAGAGACCACGTTTCGATCACTGTCCCGCCACGAAATTGGCCCGTATGATTAAACGAAGCAATTTTTCATAACATAACTAGACTCATGGAGATGAGAATTATCTGATGGATCTCGTTTGAGGATCGAGCTTAGGTTTGAAATGATGGATAGCAGACTATCGTGAAAAATATGCCCAATGATCTTGACGAAACGACTAAACGTGACTTGTTTTTGGAATTTTTTTCTTTCAATTCTTTTTCCCTTTCTTTCTTTCTAACTTATGGGATCATTAAGAAAATATCAAGTATGAAGATTCGATTGTAAAATATTTTATGACTACTGTGATACGTGTAATTTATATTTCTATTCTTTTTAAAGTCTCATAAAACAATTAGGAAATTATTATTGTTAATTAAATAATAATATCAAATAGAAATAATTTAAAAAAAAATACAACTGATCAATTATTTTGCTTTACGAGATTTTGATAATTAAATTAAAATATTCGTTATGCTAAATATATTAATTATAATATTATTATTATTATTATTTTTATTATTATTATTATTATTATTATTATTATTATTATTGTTATTATTAATATAATATAGTAATATAATATAAAATTATATAATATATTTAATTATAAAATAAAATATAATAAATCTTATTAATATAACTATAATTGTATTTATATAATACTATACATATTACCATATATATTATATAATAATAAATTTATATAAATTTTATTATTATAATATTAATATTAATATTATATTATAATATAATATGTAATATATAATATTATATATAAATTAATATAATATAGTTATAATTATATTTATAATATTAATATTATAATTATATATATATTATGTATTACAATATTAATTATAATATTCTTTTATTATTTAAACAATGTCAAAGTAAAAAAAAAACAAATTAAAAAAACAAAGATGTTTAGAAAGTAATTGATCGATCGAACGTTTGATAAATATAACTTTCCTTAAGCTATCGTAATCGTGTCTAAATTCTCACGAACACATACACATAGACACATACACACACACTTATACGCATTTAGACGTACGTCTAAAAGTCTTTCTTGAATAAGTATGGTATTTTTTTTTTTTTTTTTTCAATTTTTCTCTAATTTTCTTTTCTTTACCATACACCGAGAGAAGCCGAGGCATGATCTATGGGCATAGAACACGCATGTAACGCGCCACCCCCGCAGAAACGTGCTCACTCACTACGGGGCCCACAAACAAATTGATATAATTTGTTGTTAACGGGGCCCGGCCATGCCCGGAGGCGTCCCTTTCCTCTTTTGCTTGGGCCGTTAAGATTCGTGCGAACCCGGAAAGGTGCCGCGTGCCCGTCAAGATTCCGTCTTCGCACCTCACGTTTCTATATATTTTCTCTCTCTCTCTCTCTCTCTCTCTCTCTCTCTCTGTCTGTCTGTCTGTCTCTCTTTATCTGTCTACTTCTCTCTCTTATACGTATTTACGAGTGCTAAACGTGCTTATTTAATTGCTCAGCGTACCGAACGACAACCGCAAACATCGGACGAACGCCTACGAACGATTCATAACAATGGAATCCCCCTTCGGGTGACTAAAAGAACTGCAACTGCATCAATGTAACTACGGTACTTTCATCCAACCCCCTTCCTTATCCCTTCTTCTACTATTCTTTATTTTTTACTTTGATCCTTATATGGATTGAAAAAGGAAACCTTTTAATTGAATTGAATTTAACGGAACGTACCTGTATACTATAATTAATTTATTTATTTATTTAGTTATTATTATGTTCGTATTTCATACATGGTTTTGGTTTTGGTACTTTTAAGTTAATTTGTTTTTATTATGGGCTCGTGTATCGCTAATTTAAATCCCTTCTGTAATGGGATTATTTATATTATTTATTTATGTTATTAAATATATATTATATTAAATATTATATTATAAAATATAAAAAATAATTTAAAAATATATATTTAAATATATTATATAATATTTATAGTATTATATAATTACTTATTATATATCTTATGATATATAATAATTATTTTTATAATATTATTTAATAATATTTAATATTTATTATTAGATTTTTATAGAATTAATATTAAAATTTAAAAAAAATAATTTAAATATAATTATATATTTATATAAGAAATAATATATAGAAATAATATAATAATATTATAATATATAATATTATATATTATATTTATAATAAAATAATTAAATTAATATATTTAATATAATTTAAAAAGCCTATACTAATTAAAAATAATAAAATATTAATATAATTATATTAGGATAATATAGTTCCTAAGTAAATGTGTAAAAAAGATTATGTTAAGTTGATTATACAATAGTAGAATAGATTGAAAATTATCAACGATTTAAGGTGTAGTCTTTATCAAGAGAGAAAAGTATCGTGAGATAGTCAAACACAAGTAGGAGATCTGTAACGGGCCCAGTCTTTTGTCGTCGGTGCGGTATTACTGCCGTGTGAACTGTGAACACTTGGTACCGACTGTTTGGTGAAACAGTTTGACTGGCTTACATAATTGCCAAGTAAACGTTGACTGTCTTCGACGACGTCTTCGAAAATGTTAAAGGAGGACAAACACCCACCAGAGAAGGATGAAATCTTTTCTCAAACTTTGGCTCATCTCTTATGTGTACTTCATAACGTTATGTACATACATTATTTTTCATAATTCATAATAATTTTTCTACTTTTGAAATTTATTGTATTTTTCAAATTATAATTATTATTTTGAATCAGATATCTGAGAATTTATTCATCAGATGTTTCAATTATGAATTTATTTTCTCCTTTCTATCGTTTAAGTAGTACGAACATACGATTTATACTACAGAACGTCTACAGTAGTACAAACATATTCAATCATTCAATCTGATTACGTATGTAAAATGATTTGAAAACAATAAATTATTATAGTAAATAAATCATCAAATATAATAATAAATAATAAATTAATATAATATATATTAATTATATTATATATTATATTATTATTTATTATTTATAACAAAATATATAATATAATTTTATTCTAATAATTATATTATATATGATATATAATATAATAATAAATAATAAATCACAAATAATATTATGTAAATGTATCTAACTAATTTAGTTTGGCGTAGTAATATTAAAAAAACAAAAAACACAAAAAATTTAAATAAATAAAGAATGAGTTAGAGTGTACCTCGTTATGTAAAAGGTCGGACCAAATAGTCGGACAAATTGGCACGACTCCCACACTATCGTCGCGTGTGAGAGAGAAATGGTTGAATAAGTTTTAGAAGAAGAGAAACGAAAGTCCAAGTATTATAACGAGCCGGATCGTACTTACCGTACCTTACCATACCGTACCGTACCGTACGGGTAAAGCCGTGCGAGCGTCATTATATATTACGTTACGCTTACGCGTATGTAATTGCGAGCATCGTTCACGAAAGCGTTTGATTTATGTCTTCATACAGTGGACGCCAGCTAGCATAAGCTAGTATAAACGCGTGGGCCTGATCGAACAGGACGTCTTCCTTCCTTCCTTCCTTCCTTCCTTCCTTCCTTCCTTCCTTCATTTCAACTTTTTACTTCACCAACTCTTCGTTTAACATTTTGACAAAATCTTTGAAAAATTTCTAATCGTACATCTGCTGCAATCTTTTTTTTTTTAATTATTTTTCTCTCTACGATTCTTTCAAATATGACTATTTATCATTTCGATTTGAAAAGATCGATGATCGTTAAAGAATATTCGAAGAAAATTAATCTTTCATTTTGTCTGAGAAAGTAGGTGTATATATATGTATACAAGTAAGGTTGCTATTTATTGGGTCAGTATTTTTAACTTTCATCTGGATGGATTAATATTTCATGCTAGTTTTTTTTTTAATAATATTATATTATTATAAAAAATATAATTTTTTCTAACATTTTTATATAATTATATAATATATTTTATAAAGAGTATATATTTTTTTATTTTCAAATTAAACATTTTAGAAATATAAACATCTTTATCATTTGTCATTATAATTTTATATCAACAATCCCATTTCAATTATAAATATTGTAAAAAATATTAAAACAAATATATTGTTCATTTATTTGACAAGATATTGATCAAATAAATATAAACATAAACGTAATTACGTATAAAAAAAAAAAAAAAACAGAAGAATAAAAATCATCAGCAACGGATTAAACTCACGAATTTTTCCAATGTGCAAAAACTAATTAGAGAATCTTAGTCGATTTCTTATGCTACACATTTTAGGGCTTTGGATCACATAGCGATCACGCCCACGCAATTTTGACCTGAAGCAAAAGAGAAGGGGGAGACCCCCCGCGGCCTCTTTCCGGCCCGCCTAATTACCGAACAAGCCTATCTTCTTCTCTGCTCTCTGGGCCTGGTGCCAGTTGAGACGAATCTACGGGGTGTCTTGAAAATTACCGTCTCCACAATCTTTTCCCAATTTATTCAACCGAGACATTCAATTACGTATTTACATCTGACAATTTTCAGAATAAAATTCGAACATTAATTCACAAACGGCAATATATTTTCAATAATATTCATCCCCTCCCCTTTCTTCCATCATCCAAATTTATTTAACCGAGATTCAACAGTTTTATCTCTACTCCTTCCCCTTCCTCAGTTTTAATTATACCCCAGTTCGTATCGTATATTATAAATAATAATAAAACATCAAAATTTGTTTCAAGGATCACCCTGTAAAAGTAAGAGAGTACGATGAATATCTACCAACACACACACACACACACATGCACACATACCCATACATACATGCACGCACATACATACAGAATACATAGTCGTTGTACGTAAATCCGTAAAAGACGACGCCTTACGCCAACGAGTTGGCGGCTCGTGTTCACGTAATAACGTTGCCGTGAAATAAGACCGTATGTGCACCCAGCTGCGAAGCTCGCATAAACTCGGCCGATTGGATCCTAAATCGGGTATGGTTGCTTGTCTTAAGCCAAGCAAAGCCAAGAATGAGGGGGGGGGAGAATTGCCAACGGACACCCCCTTTGAATCAGCTCGCGATGATCACATCGCGTATTTATGCGGCACGCGTGAATGTTCCACGACATTGGAATGGAATGAGGAGTTGTAACCAGAGGGGGGAAAGAAAGGGGGAAGGATGAACGGCAACGGTTGTTTCACGGAATTTCAGATCACTTAATTCCTAGCAACATCATCTGCTATTTTCTGAGGTTCATAAATCTTTTTCTACATATACGCGTGTTAATTCTATATATATATATATATATATATATATATATATATATATATGTGTGTGTGTGTATGTTGAAGTATGTTTGTATAGTATGACGATGAAATGGGGTACTCAAGAAAGTAGAGAGGGAAAGGGGGGATTGGGGTAGAAGACGGAAGCAAAATTAATTCGTTAATGTATTCTCGAAGGTAAGTTAGGTTGGTAGGTAAGTTAGGTAGGTAGGTTGGTAGGTTGGTAGGTAGGTTGGCACAAGAGGAACGTCTTTCTACGTTGGCAAGTCAAGCGGATGGGATGTTGCGGATTTAGTAGACACCGATAGAGCCGTCTCAATTACGTCTACCGGTAGACGCTGCTGGTACAACTTGTCGAGACGCCTTTATCTGCTGTCACGTTGATTAGCTCGACTTCACTTCGTACTCGTCTTTCTCTATCTTTCTTTCTCTCTCTTCGTGAACTACCAACTGAACGATATTTTTCTTATCTTAATATACAAGGTACTTTCCTTTTACAGTTATCGATACATGTGTGTATGTAAAATATCGTTTATGTAGAGTAAATTTATCTTAGATGAAATGCTATCAATATCTCCTCGCAAGATAATAACATTAATTATATAAAACAATAAGATACATTTTGTTCACTATATTTAAAAAAATTTCTAATAAACGAATATACAACGTTATATTAAAACCATACACGTGAATTTAACACGAAAATAAACTATACTCATATTAAAATAAAATATCTAAAAACACAAGATATAAAATATATTCGTACATTTATCAGAATTATCTATATAAACTATACAATTATATCTAATCTTATCTATAAATAAATATGTGTATATATTAATTTCCGTAATATGAATTTAAGTACAACTCTTTGTACGTGTTTTAGGCGTTGTTAGATTATTTAAATATTAATTCTAATAGATGAAATATCTTTTACTCTCGATCGGTATTAAAGATAACGTAATATACATTATATTCCTCGAACGCTATTAAAACACGAGCCATGATTTCAGAGAGAACTGAACGCGAGTTCAAACGCGAGGTCGAACCCTTACTACTAGCGAAGTAATCCACCTTCTTCTGAGTGCCGTTCTCGAAAGCTTTTAAACGATCATAAGGAAGAAGAAGAAGAGGAGAAGAAGAAGAAGAAGAAGAAAGAAGAAGAAAAATAAGAATAATAATAAGAAGAAGATACGGTGAACCTGTCCGTCAAGACGAGCTCGAGACGAGCAGCACCCACTTCTTCGAGAGCCGTTCTTCGGGGCATACACCGTGGAGCCTGGTGGGAGGTGAGAGGTTAGGCAAACACGGGGCCTTATCTGATGGCCCGTCAGCGACTCTTCGGCCCTTCTGCGGACCGCGCACGGATCTCCTGACACTCCATAACGTTCACTTTCTTTCCCTCTCTCTCTCTCTCTCTCTCTCTCTCTCTCTCTTTCTATCTATCTATCTATCTTTTTTCTCTTTTATTCTCTTATTTACGCCCACTATCTCTCTTTAGAAATACTAGAGAAATTCTAAATGAAATAAAAATAGAGAAAGAGATAGATAAACGTTGAATAAAATTAAAAGTACACACTCTTTCTCTCTCTCTCTCTCTCTCTCTCTCTCTCTCTCTTTTTAACCCAGTTCAAATTCTTCATTTATGCAACATATGTTTTTGGATATGTGTATAATATTGTCTATTGAAATTATTTACACCATCGAAATCATCACCCATTTCTTCCAAACAATCAAATATTATCAAATATCTATCAATACCATATAGAAAACATTATTAATATTTATCTTTGAATTATCTTTGTTAAAATTGACACGAACCTAATTGAAATTTCATACACGTTATCATTCTCGTATATTAAAATAATTGTTGAGTAAGAGTCTGACGATGAAAAACACGTTCGACTTATTCAATTTCAAATGTGTAACCTTTCAAATATAACAAGATGAATTCGAGAGATCTAGATCATCATCATCATCATCATCATCTCATCATTGGTACAGCTAAGGAACGTCGTTTTCTTTCTAGATCATAAAAGTGTGTGGGTGGGAAGGAGGGTAGATGTTTCTCCCTCTCTCTCTTTCTCTCATTCTCTCTTCGACAGATCTATCTACCTGCCGACACGCCTCCAGACATCAGCCTTCTGCTACGGTTCTGCTTTTCTATTTCGATCTGACCTCGGCCGACCTTGTTTCACGTACACACATACACTTGCACATAGTACATATGAGTACAGGCACGCGCACACTAAAACACACGCATACATAGAAATACACATACCATCTTCACATCACATACCTTTATCTTTATCTCACTTGACCGTTCTCTCGGAACGCTCTCCTCGAAAGGTTGTGGGCCTGGCTTCGATTTCCTCTCGAAATCGCTGCCGAGGCGTTTGAAGCACATCTCCGAGTCGAGTCGATCGTTAAATCGACCGTCTTTCTATATACGAAGATAACTCGGAAACTCGTTCGGCACCTCTTCCTTTCTTCTTCTTATTCTTATTCTTCTTATTCTTCTTATTCTTCTTATTCTTCTTATTCTTCTTCTTTCATCCCGACCTCGACGAACTCGACGAACGAAATCTCATCGACTTTCAAGATTCCTTTTCTTAACTCATTCGGATTTTAAAGATACACAAATATACCTACACACATCTACATATACTATGTACTGTGAGTGATCAAGATTCACGCGGTGAATTATCAACACTAAATACATTGATGAAATTAGGTTTTATTCTGATACATTTAATATTTTGAATTTACATCAAAATTGATCATATGAATCTTATATGTGTATGTATATGTTAGTTTGAGTTACTATGATTCACATGGTGAATTATCAATACAGGAATACATTGGTAATGGTCTATGTAATATTTTGAACATATATCAATTAATCATGTGAATTTTGATTGAAATTATCTAATTTCAATTTCAGTTCTCAAACTTCAAACTCTTAATTGTGTCTCATAGATTTAAAAAAAAACTATTCTTTCTTATGTTAAATGTTAAAGTTGATTGGAATGGATGAACATTATTGCAACTAGCATTACGCGTTGTTCCCTTCGGTAGCAAAATCAATTTATGGATCCCTCATTATGCCAACCCCCTTTACCCTTAATAATATGAAGAATCATATTAGAGTATGCCTGGAAACAAATTAGTTCTACAACTTTCAATAGGGTGGAACTTATCATTTAGGAAAAAGAAATTAAAAAAAGAGATGATTGATTTTCGAACTTATTGGTATTCAAGTGGTATTCTTTCGAATGCAAGAAGTGGAATACAATTTCTGTACGTTCAATGAAGATAAGAATTGTATGGTAACAAAAGAATAATCTTGAAAGATCAATGATATTGAAAGTTTGATGAGTTCAATCCAGAGAATTTGTCTATTTTAAATATCTATTAAAATCAAAACGAAAAAATAATTTTTATTTACTTTTATAAGTAAATGTAATTAAAGTAATTAGTGTAAATTAAAGTTATACATATAAACTATAACTATACCCATTTACTTATATAAGCTATAACATATAAACTATATAAACTATTATATATTATTATATAATATTTATATTAATTATAATATAGTTTATATATTACATTATAGATTACTTTTATAAAAGGATATATATTATATATATCCTTTTATTTACTAATTCAATTATTTTAAAAAATAATTATTAACAATGACCAAAATAATAATTACTAAAAAAAAAAGTACGTACTAGAAATCATCTATACAGGAACTCAAATAATAAATCCAAATTTTCCTTAAAAAAAAAAAATTCTGTGACATTTAAATTATAAAAACCAATGACCAATTATATTACCAATTATTTCAAACCTCCTAGATTTCACCTAATCCTACCATACCCACTGTCTTGCATTACCAAGATATGAAGAAAGGTGATCAAGACGAAGACGCAAAAACGAAGAGTAGAGGGAAATTGTATAAGAGTGAGAAAGATAGATGTCAGGGATGTTTTAGTCGGTAAAAGGGTACGGCATAAAGGAGAGCATTATATCGAAGCATTATAATGCAGCCACGTAAGCGGCCGATCGAAAAGGGGTGAGGTGGGGTGAGCTGAGGTGGACTAGGGGGGTTAGAGGAAAGAGGGAATCATCGATCCGATGGTGGTGGTGAATCGTTTGATCGTGTGTGCTGTATAGATAAGGTCTTGGAAGCAACAAACCAATGCACGAGAGCATGAGCTAAGAAGTGCATCCTTTAAAAGCAACACCAAGGAAGAAACGGCCTGGTCAGGCTAATTGTGCGATATTGTGCACCGACAATACTCTAATGAAGCATTGTCCAACCTCGCACGGCTTTCGATAGCGGGTGTCCTCTTCCAATACTTCTTTTTTTTCTATTTATTACTATATATATGTATCTCTTTCTCTCTTTATAATTTACATTTTCTCTTTCTGTCTAGACGATTATCTCAAATAAAAAAAAAACAACGCACGTGTCAATGCATTTTTCAAACTCGTATCGTGTCTTTAAGAATTTCGATTCGTGTTTTTCTATCTCTCTTTCTTTGTACACATTTATATTTTATTTTGCTTTTTTTTTCTTATCTTTAATCGGTTTTCTATTTCTATTTCTCTTCCTTTGATAGTTTATCTAAAAAAAAGAAACAAATGGACATACACGTGTATTATCAATGCATCAAATGTTTTCTATCTGTTTCTATTACTATTTTCTTTTATTATTCCTTTTTTTCTCTCTTTTTTATCAGTTTAAAATATTTATTCTATTTTTCTTTTTTCTTATTTATAATTCTTATCATATAAACGATACGCATATTTATAAATGCATCTCATGTTTTGCATTGTTTTTTTCTTCCTACGAGGACTACCTGAAGAAAAATGACAGGCACGTGTCAATGAGTTTTAGATTCCTATCGAGTCATGTTTTTCTATTGGTTTAAAAAAAACAACTAAAAAGCCCCCAACATACACGTGTCATTTATTTTTATCTTCTAACGATTGTCTCAAAACAACGAAACACACATTGTGTGTGTCAATGCATCTTCGTGTTCTTCTACAATTTATTTTGTCTTTTTCTATCACGTCAATGTTAATATTTTCTCATCCTTTTATAATTTCTCATTCCTTACATTCGATTAACTCTACACAAGTACCATGAAAATGACGTTTTGCAAAGGATCTTATTCTATCGTTTAAAAGATGTGACTTATCAGCAGTCTCGATATCTATCGTTTCTTTGATATATCTAAAAGAAAATCGTATAAAAACATTGTTGTTGTATAAATCGGTTGAAAAGCTGTGAGTGAACCTTGGCAAACTCGTTTGAAATCCTGTTTTCAATAACACTGATGATACATACGAGATATGTAAAGTAACTATATGTGCATACATATTTGTCGACATTTTTATTAATAGTCCATACATCAATATATCTTACTTTTTTCTAATTACAAAAAAAAAAGAATATATATTGGAAAAAAAAAGACAATATTACAAATTTTTATTTATTATTATTATTATTATTATTATTATTATTATTATTATTATTATTAATATTACGAATTTCAAAATAATAAACACACGTCATATGAGATTAATTTTCTATAATACATTATAATTCAATTTAGTTCAATTATAATATATATATATATATATATATATATATATATATATATATATATATATATATATATATATTTATACTAACAAATCAAAAGTTTAGAATTATTAATAATAAATAAATTAGAATTAAATTAAAGAAAATAAATAAAATTTAAATAAATTTAAAATAAATTATTAATTAAATTTATAATAGAACAGAATTTACCAAATTACCAATCGAAACAAATTTATCTTTTAATTAATTAAATTAATTAAAGATTTAATTTAATATTAAATTCATTAAAATTAACACTTTATATTATATTTAATAATAATAATAATAATAATAATAATAATAATAATAATAATAATAATAATAATAACTACGATTTCTCTTGAAAAAAAAATAAATTGAATTTTAGACGAAAATTCAACAACAAATTTGATTTCACATTACAGTTCAATTTATCCTTTAATTAATTTGATTAATCAACACTCTAAATTATATTTGATAATAATAACTACACAGTTTCTTTAAAAAAAAAAAATAAATTAAAATTCAACAATAAACTTGATTTCAAACTCTTGCCTATTCGTCGTCTCTTGCATATACGTCGATTATAAAAAGAAAGAAAAAATGAAAAAAAAAAAAATGTAAAACTTTTGCGAGTTTTCCTTTTGCAAAGACGAGAGAATTCAATTACGGTGGAACGAAAGAGAGAAGAAAATTCGAAGCGTGTTGAAGTAGAATGGTGGTGGTGGATGCGGTACGGTATGGTATGGTATGGTATGGGGTATGATGGTGGTGCGTTAGCGGTTAGGCGAATCGAACGACGGCGCGTGCGAAGCGAGCACAAACCTCCTCTTCGTGTTCCACGAAAATCGTGAAGGTTTAAATTGCAGAGGAAAAAGGGAGAATATGCTTCCCTCTTCGCAGTAGTCTCGCAGGAGTTTCGAAGGGCTTCATTTTCATTAACCGTGGCGAAGAAGGGAAACTTCTCTCTCTCTTTTTCATTTTATCTTTCTATTTTCTTTCTTTATCTTATTCATTCTCTTTGCGGCAAGAGATGCTAACGTTCTTTCTCTCTCACTTGCACGATCATGAGAAAGAGAGAGAGACAGGTATAATACTTCTCTCTAGACTTCCCCATCGTGTTGTATATGGTTGTATATTCGTACCTTCATCATTCGTGGTAAAACTTATAACTCGATTATGCGTCTAACTAGCAATTTCAATACTATTAAGAATTACGAAGAAAGAATCAGAATCGAAAATATTTCTTCGTCATGAGATTTCAGATGATACGGTCAATAATAATTTATCTAACTCCGATAGATACATTAAGTAGCTAATCTTCTCTATTTCTTTAATTTTATAAACAAAAAGAAACAAAAACAAAAATGATAAAAAATAAACTATTACTGAACTACTACACCATGATCTAATTTTTTTTATCTTCACATGAAACATATATATATATATATATATATAAACTGATAAAATTTTAAAATATTTTAAAATATAAATATAGTTATAATAAAATATAATAAAAATAATATTTTAAAATATAAATATAGGTATAACAAAAATAAATTATGTATAATAAAATATAATAAAAAATTTTTATATTAAAAATAATATTTTAAAATATATTATAAATATAGTTAAACTGATAAATAATAAACTACTATTATTAAAGTATTATCCATTACCCATGAATGATCTATTTTTTTTCTTTATCTTGACAAGAAGCATATATATATATATATATATATCAATGTAGATAAGAAGCATATATATGACAATCAATGATGTTTAATTCAAAACACAAATCAACTGATATTTCTTTTAATCTCTTATCGAGTTTCATACGAATACAAATATTTTTTTAAATCCTTCCCAAGAACACATATACACGTATTATACACATATGTATATAGATAGAAGTTGAGTAACATAAAGGCGGTTGAAATAACGCAGGAACGAACGAAAGACAGCGGTGTAATCACATTACCTGCGATTTTTTTCCCTAAGACCGGCTATTAATTCAACCGATGTACATATATGCGCAAGCACGGGGCCCGCTTCTTGCGCGAGCGAGTCATGAAGAAACAAGAAAAGAAGAAAAATAGGAAGAAGAAGGAAGAAGAAAAAGATAAAAAGTTTGACAAAGAAACAAAACAAAAAATAGAAAAAAAAATAAAAAATAAAAAAGAAGAAGAAGAGAGTAGAAATAAAAAACAAAACAAAAATAATAAAAAAATAAAAGGAAGTAGTGGAGGAGAGGTAGTCTCAGTGGAGCCTGGGAGACCCCACCTAAAGATCTCTCAGCGGCCCCTAAGCATCGGTGTGCGGGTGTGGCGAATACGTGCCGGGGTCGCCAGGTCGGACCCCGATAGACCCTTGGGACCCTGGATCACTCTCCACCTCAACCTCCCCCTACTCCTTCATTTCTTCCTGGCCCGTAAACGCACGCAGTACCGTGCGCAAACACACGAGTGTTCCATGTGCGCACACGCACGTTCTACGCGAAGAAGAAGAAGAAGAAGAGGTGGTGGAGAAGGATGAGGATGAGGATGAGGACAACTACGATGACCAAGAAGAAGAAGGGGAAGTATAGAAGAAGAAGAAGATGGGTTGGTGGATGAGCAACGAATAGGTATAGGCGTGGGAGAGTTCGTTCTCAAGAAGATACTATCACCGATTTTATTTTCTAGCCGGATATATCCTCTCTGTCCGTTAACTATGAGCGAATGAGCGAATGAGCGAAAAGCAACGGGACGACGACCATGTTCTTTTCTTCTTTCTCTTTCTCTGTTCTTTTTCTTTTACTATACTCGTCTTCTTCTTCTTCTTCTTCTTCTTCTTCTTCTTCTTCTTCTTCTTCTTCTTCTTCTTCTTCTTCTTCTTCTTCTTCTTCTTCTCGTCTTCTGTGTGTAAGACGACGACAACGACCACCACCAGACAACAGACTCGCTCTCCAAAGGGATTTAAATTAGAGAGATAATTTTCCATTAGTCGCGCATGATAAACGCGGCATTGTGTGTCGTAGTCCACCGCCATTCCTCGTTTGATACTTTGGCTATCTTGTGTCCTCCATAAGAAGAAAACAAAATAATAAAGATAAATAAGAGTTCGAAAAAGTATCATTCTCTTCTTCATATACTGCTTCGTGTTTTTATTCGATAGCAACCCAAACGATATATCCTATTCCCTCTTCTTTTTTTTTTTAATCTCACATTTCTATCGTTTCTATATGTTTAAGAAACGTTCGTATGTTCGTGGTGATAATCTCAGATATAATAATATTATACATCTGTAATAATAATTATTTTATTACTTTTCATGTAATTAACCACATAGTTGGACGTTTAGTTTTTTATAACTATAGTTAATGTCAATAATAAATAGAACAAAATTTTAATAACTTAATCACAGCAGTAAACATTTGGTTTGGTTATAGTAATGGCTATTTTTTAATTAAGGTTAAAAAAAACATTAAGTCATTTTCTTCTGGCCATAAAAAAATAGTCCCTGAAGGGGTTTAGATTATTTTTTATAAAAAATTTATATTTTTATATTCAGTGATACCAAATTTTAACGAAACATTTAGAAATACTAGACAGAAGTATTTAACCTAACGTATATTAAATAATAAGTTTGTACAATTATTTTTTAATGAAATAAACGTGTATAATAATTGTATAGATTTTTTGGTCAATTTATTGCAATGAAAATTATTTTATTAAAAATACTTACTATATTTAATATATGATTTAAGCGTGAAATTTTGAACAAACCTTTCTAAAACACTAGAAATAGAAACATGTAACCTTACGTATATTTAATTTTGTCAATAATATAGTACATAAAATTTTTTATAAATAAAATAAACGTGTCTAAAAATCACACGAATTTATCGATCAATTTATTGCAATAAAAATTATTTTATTTTATGTATAATTTAATTGTGAACTTCGAACGAAACATTTTTCACGATAATACTTTGTGTATCTCCTTGAACTCTTTTTTTTTATAACTCTCTTCTTCTTCTTCGATTAATTTCACGATAAAGGGAATACGTTTGACCAAAACGAAAAGGAAAAAGAAAAAGAATCAAAACAAGAGGTTTACTCACGCTCGAATTTAAAACGCTCGTTAAAGAATTGGCCCTTAAGAAAGAAGAAGTGTATATCGTTACTCGTGCGGATCCTAAAAGCGAGTCTAAACTACTATACCAGTTTATACGAGAGAAAGAGAGAGAGAGAGAGAGAGAAAGAAAAAGCTACGAAGTAAATCTATAAATCCAAGCAAGTATAACGATCCCCGATGGCGGTGAGGCCTATAAAAATCTACCTTTTAAAACCGTCTCTTACAAAGTCTGATGAGTAAAGGAAGTGAAGAAGAGAGTCTTCTTATATGTGCTCTTTGCTCGTTACACGTGTTTCTTTTAACATCAAAAATAAAACAGAAAGAAAGAGAGAGAAAAAAACAAGTATTACAATTTAATATAAATCTACCTTAACGCACATTTTGTTGAAAGTTTCGTTAAAATTATGGTAATTCAGATAAAATTTGCGAGAGAATAAATTTTCTAGTGGCAATCATTTAATGCTTAAAGTACGAAAGAAAACATTTTTTTAAAGAAGTTTTTTTTCCCCACCACAAACCATCCTCCCCCACTCTTATCTTCTTTTATTTTGAGTCAATTTTGTCGCATCTTTTTAAGCAAAAGTTCGGTTACTCTTTACTGTTCTTTCTTACGGGTCAAACGAATATTCATACTTTTACATAAAGGGTGTTCCAAAATACTACGAGGATTTAATCTACATCTTAAAAAAAAGAAAATTGTTCATAAAGTTTTTTTTATCAAGGAAACGTTTTCACGCAGAATTACAAACGAATTTTGTATATATACATATATATGCAAATGAGATGGATTTTAGTGTGACGAGTTTTTAAAATCCCATGAATCGTGATATTACTTGACAATCAAAGGTACGAGATATCATTGATCTATGGGGTGTCTGACATAGTCGTTCGCCGCCTTTTTTTCTTTCTCGATCATTACATTCGACCCTAAATGAAAAAAAGAGTATAAAAAGATACGGATAAATGTTTCGTTTAAATGGAAAGGAAACCATTATTTATTGGCATTTTACCTTGTCAGAAAATTAAACGGTCCGATCGTAAAATTCGCCGCTACGTTCTTTCGTTCATTCAAAAATCTTTTCTCTCTTTATCCTTGTCCTTTTTCTTCTTTTTTTTTTCTTACTATGGTCCTCATGCTTCTGGGATAACAACGTTACGCGACCCTTTTTTTATTTTCTTTTTTTTTTTATCACTTTCCGCCAAAACGTTTTATATTTTATACATTTTATACAAGTACACTTACGTGTTGCATCATCGATTATATATATATATATATTTGATATGTTCTTCGAAAGTTTGACCTTCTTAGCACTCAAGTTAAAAAAAATCCGTGATAAATAAAAAATAGACAAAAATTAAATAATAATTTTCATAATATTGATAATATCATTTTGTAATATTTTTATTAATTTATTGCTCTAATATTATACTTATAAATACACTATATTATTTTATAATAATTTTATTATTATTATATTATATATTATACTATAATTACTATAATTGTACTATAATTACAGTATAATAAATAATATATAATAAAAATAAAAATAATATTATAGTATAATATATAATATAAATTTATTCATTTATATTTAACATTTATTAATTTAATTTAATTTTATAATTTATTATATAATAATTTTATTACTATGTTAATTATAAAAATGTTTATTATATATAAATTATATTATTATTATATTATACATTATACTATATTATTTTATAATAATTCTAAAAATCTTATTTTACATAACCAACCCTATCATCTTTGCAAAAAATGATAAACAAATTCAAGAAAAATTTCAATAAAACTTGAATATTAAATAAAAAGACAAAATGTAGATAATATACGATGTTTAATAAACTATACTAATCAACGTATAATAAAAAAGATTTAAACGAGTAAGATTTAAGTACCAAAAGAAACACTGATATATATATAAGTGGATTAATAGCAAGAGATATTATATCGTTTTTACCCCCACCCTTGCATACAAACGTCACGTGGCGTCCCCATCTTCCATGGGGACGAAAAAACGAATGGGGGTAACGTGTAAGGGCTCTCGATGCCAAAGGGTCCCCCACTTCTACCACAAAACCATCCCACCACCATGGGTGGGCTTCAACTACATGTATATATATATATATATATATATATATATATGTGTGTTATGTGTATTTGAGCTCGACCATTTCTACGGCGTAAAATATCATCGCGAAGCTTACCCCGATAAATTTTGCAATATTGCAACGTTGGTGCATCCTCTTCTTTGCTTCGGAATAAGAATGCAAATGATTTCAAACAGTTTAAAAAGTTGTTTCTAAATTATTCTTGATCATGAACTATCATGAAAAATTAATATCGATAGATCGATACGTTTGAATTATTAATTTAAATCAATCCTCAAATTATAATTATAATCATAACAATAATTATAATAATAATAAAAAAATTTATACAACTGTTTCAATTTATTTCTTTTTTTGTATTTAATAAATTTTCTAAGTTAACACTCTTTAATTTTCTTATAGAAATATACAAATTATAAATTTAAGATCATCAATGCAATACCTTTAATTATAATTACCATAACGATAATAATAATAATAATAAAATTTATACTATGATTTCAATGAAATTGTAAATTTTTCAATTTATTTTATTTTTCTGTATTTAATTAATTTTTTGTTATAGATTATAATTAATTTTTTATAAAAATATACAAATTATAAATTTAGGATCATCAATGTATAAAAATATAATACCTGTAATTATAATTATCATAACGATAATAATAATAAAAATAAAATTTATACCAATATTTCAATAAAACTTTAAACTTTTCAATTTATTTTTTATTCCTATTTAATTAATTTTCTATTATAAATTATAATTCATTCTGTTATAGAAATATACAAATATATAAATTTAAGATCATCAATGTAATGTAATTATAATTATTAATGACAAGACAAAATAATATGAGATATAACTCAACACATTTCTAAATAAAATAATTTCACAATTGTTAACCCATTTATATCAATCACACCATATATGGTACAATTGATTACACCAAAAAAAGTTGACTAGCCAACTCATTTTAACTTATGAATATGCATGAATATATCATACGTAAAATAGAATGCTCCTAGTAACACAAGAATTTATTTCATTTTTTTTACTTAATGATTTTTATAAAGTTCTTATTATCATATTAATACACAATAATTTGTTACAAATACTGACAGAATTTCATTTTGAAAATTGCAAATTAGATACTTAATGATTTATAACGATTTTGAATCATATGATTGATTCTAATGATATTACACACAAATTTTTTTTGTATTAGAATTTTCAATTATTTTTCATTATATCTTTCTATTATCTATCTCTCTATTTTGTTTTGTATTAGTTAGACAAGTCGACGCTAGTCGAAATAGAAAGATTCACCCGCATCGGTCATTCGAGAAATCTACCCGACGACATTCAACAGCAGGGGGTCGCAATGTTTCCCGTCAGTATGTCAGTCATTTCGATCGTAATACCGAGTACCACCGAGAAAGGGGGATGAGAGAGGAGAGAAAGAGAAAATAAAATGAAAAAAAGTGAAGAGAGAACACGTAGGTGGGAAGACCGCATTGGAATTTGACCGATTTGCGTCATCCCTTTTTTAGAAACAAAAAAAATCTTTGAATAACAACCACATAAACATATTTTCCTATCAATTAGATTGAACAGAAAATTATTATCTATTTATAAATATCTAATCTAGCAATGAATTCGATGTAATGTGTCTGTATGAACCTATTAAATGTATCTATTTTTTATCCTTAAGATTTTTTAATTTTATTTAATTGTAAAATATGGTCTTTGTATATTGGAAAGTAAAATAAATTAAAATAATAGTAATTTTCTAATATTGTAGATAGTATAATTTTTTAAAAATATTTATTTTTATGTAATAAAAATTTTACAAATAACTGAAATAACATTTTTCAAATGCATAATATCAAATAATTTGTTATAAAATGATATATAAAATAAATAATAAGTATTTAGGTGTTCTAATAAAAACCTTGCAATAGGTAATAGTTGTATCTCTATTGTAAACATAAATCTATGATAATAAAATAATATTAAAATAATAAAAGAAAATCATAGATATTAAATAATATATATCCGTGAATCTTTTAAAACAAAAATAAATTTTTTTTTCAAAGCACAAGAAAGATCTCGCGAGCGTTCATTTCATGAGAAGAAACGAGCGTAGGTGTGTGCTGGTAAGTAAGAAGAAGAAGAAGAAGAAGAAGAAGAAGAGAATGTGTTCTCGTGTCTGCCAGATGTCTAAATGTTGACAAGCCTCGGCGAACAGCTAATAGCCGTTTAATAAGATTACGTCTCTTCTTGGACTGACTTTTGACGTAGCCGGAATACGTTAGGTCGTATTCTGATTTTGTTCACTTCGTACACGAATATTACTTTTAAAAAGTATGTGTATTATTCTCATCGCAAAATAACGTATATGATTTATTCTCAATAACTATCACGTGTCATTATTTTATTCTTCTAAACAAAATTTATTTAGGACACATATTGGATTGTCAGGAATGTTCATGTTGATTTTGACTGAAGATTGAAACGCAATGCATTTAAGTTTTTTTTTTGGGTATACATTTATTAAATTATATGTATATAAGTGTCATTTTGTTCCACAACCTTTTTCCATATTTATGGGTAACTTCAAAATTTTGTTCTTTCAGAGAAATTCTCTTTAAATATAATAATAA